>NC_057801.1:546790009-546815884 GCF_018294505.1 Triticum aestivum
AGGCGAGTGGTGAGGGGGGGGGGGGTTCGGGCTCCGCCGGAGGACACCTGTCCATGGTGCCCGGCAACGAACAGCGTCAGAGAGAGAGAGGGAAGAAGACATAGCTCACGCGGGAACTGTTGGCGGGCACGGACGAGCACAGGGGCGAGAGGAAGAGGACGAGCACAGTGCACCGCGCACTGTGGCGTTGGCCGGACTGTGCCCATGCCCGCTGCAGCGAGCTCCAGCGTCAGCGAGTGCCAGGGCAGAGTTAAGTGAGTGAAGACGATGATGGTGGCACGGTTTGGCACGCTCGGGCAGGTTGGGCAGCGAGCACGCGCGCAACAGAGCGCTCGGTGGCACTCAGAGCGCGTGTTTTGCATGCCAGCACGCCTGGATGAACGCGATCACCGCGTGAACTATGACATCAGGCCAACCTAAGCGCAAACTTCATGTCCTGCATGTAGTCTGTGGTAGTTTTGAGTGTTACCACGATTGGGTTGGGTTCCAGGTGCAGTAGAAATGAGTTTACACTCCAGGTAAGTTTCTGGACAGTAACTTTGGAGGTTTATTGTGGTCAAACCACTAGGAGTTGAGGGCTGGGCTTTGGAGGGTAGCCAACACTTACTAAGGTGAAGATGCACAAGAAAAACCAGCTACAATGGAGCTAGTAAAATGGTAGTTGCTGTAGAAACTACCATTTCTGTCCAGAAAGGAAAATATTTTCTGTAGCCAAAATATTCCAAAGAGTGATGAAATATTTTTGCTCAAAAAGGTTCCCTAGGGTTCAAAGAATAATTGGGATTTTTCTCAGGATTTTAGGGGCAAGAAAAATTAGGGTTGCTTTGGAGCACAAAGGGCTAGCTAGGGTTTAGGAGGGCAAAATGAATAATTTTCATTTAATAAAATATTCCAAATGATATTTTGAGATGAACCAGAGATCGAGTGATGGTTTGAGAGGGGATGAATCACTTGGGTGAAAGTCAAGGTGTACCCAAGTGGTTAAGTCCAAATGAAAGATTCGAAAACTCCAAACTCAAATTCAAACCAACTGAAAACCAGGAAAAGAAAGAGGGGGCAAAAACCAGGCTGTCACCGGTATTTGATACTTGTTCGGTTGCTAAAAATTAGTAACTTGAAACAGGAGTTACAGAATAAACAGAGACTAGTTGAGGGTGAAGTGATGATGTGTGTTGGAAGATTGATATGATCATCATCGCACACTCCCTATACTTTTGGGATTAGTGTTAAACCTAAATAAATGTTATTTGGCATTTGCGTTGAGCATGAATATGATTTGATCATGTTTATTGCAATACAGTTATTCATTTAAAGTCAGAGAATAATTGTTGTTCTGTTTACATGAATAAAACCTTCGATGGTCATACACCCAATGAAAATAGTTTGTTGGGTCTGGATCGTAGTGATACACATATTCATAATATTGATGCCAAAAGATGCAAAGTTGATAATGATAGTGCAACTTATTTTTGGCACTGCCATTTGGGTCATATCGATGTAAAGCGCATGAAGAAACTCCATAAAGATGGATTTTTGCAATCACTTGGTTATGAATCACTTGATGCTTGCGAATCATGCCTTTTGGGCAAGATGACTAAAACTCCATTCTCCGGAACAATGGAACGAGCTACTGACTTGTTGGAAATAATACATACCAATGTATGCGGTCCAATGGGTGTTGATGCTCGTTTTGGGTATCGTTAATTTCTGAGCTTCATAGATGATTTGAGCAGATATGAGTATATCGACTTAATGAAGCACCAGTCTGAAACATTTGAAAAGTTCAAAGAATTTCAGAGTGAAGTGGAGAATCATCGTAACAAGAAAATAAAGTTTCTACAATCTGATCGTAGAGGAGAATATTTGAGTTACAAGTTTGGCCTTCATTTAAAAACAATGTGGAATAGTTTCATAGCTCACGCCACATGGAACACCACAGCGTAATGGTGTGTCCGAATGTCATAACCGCACTTTACTGGATATGGTGCAATCTATGATGTATCTTACCGATTTACCACTATTGTTTTTGGGTTATGCATTAGATACAACTGCATTCACTTTAAATAGGGCACCATCAAAATCCGTTGAGACGACGCCTTATGAACTGTGGTTTGGCAAGAAACCAAAGTTGTCGTTTCTTAAAGTTTGGGGCCACGATGCTTATGTGAAAAAGTTTCAACCTGGTAAGCTCGAACTCAAATCGGAGAAGTGTGTCTTCATAGAATACCCAAAGGAAACTGTTGGGTACACCTTCTATCACAGATCCGATGGCAAGATATTCGTTGCTAAGAATGGATCCTTTCTAGAGAAGGATTTTCTCTCCAAAGAAGTTAGTGGGAGGAAAGTAGAGCTTGATAAGGTAATTGTACCTTCTCCCGAATTGGAAAGTAGTTCATCACAGAAATCAGTTCTAGTGATTCCTACACCAATTAGTGAGGAAGCTAATGATTATGATCATGAAACTTCAGATTAAGTTACTACAGAACCTCGTAGGTCTTCCAAAGTACAGTATGCACCAGAGTGGTACGGTAATCCTATTCTGGAAGTCATGTTACTAGACCATGATAAACCTACGAACTATGAGGAAGCGATGATGTCCCCAAATTCTGCGAAATGGCTTGAAGGCCATGAAATCTGAGATGGGATCCATGTATTAGAACAAAGTGTGGACTTTGGTGGACTTGCCCAATGATCGGCAAGCTATAGAAAATAAATGGATCTTCAAGAGGAAGACAAACGCTGATAGTAGTGTTACTATCTACAAAGCTCGACTTGTCGCAAAAAATATTTGACAAGTTCAAGGTGTTGAATACGATGAGATTTTCTCACTCGTATCGATGCTTAAGTCTGTCCGAATCATGTTAGCAATTGCCACATTTTATAAAATCTGGCAAATGGATGTCAAAACTGCATTCCTTAATGGATTTATTAAAAAGAGTTGTATATGATGCAACCAGACGGTTTTGTCAATCCTAAAGGTGCTAACAAAGTGTGCAAGCTCCAGTGATCCATCTATGAACTGGTGCAAGCATCTTGGAGTTGGAATATACGCTTTGATGGGTTGATCAAAGCATATAGTTTTATACAGACTTGCGGTGAAGCTTGTATTTACAGGAAATTGAGTGGGAGCACTGCAGCATTTCTGGTAAAGTATATGTGAATGACATATTGTTGATCAGAAATAATGTAGAATCTTCTGGAAAGCATAAAGGAGTGTTTGAAAGGAGTTTTTCAAAGAAAGACCTCGGTGAAGCTGCTTACACATTGAGCATCAAGATCTATAGAGATAGATCAAGACGCTTGATAAAAAATTTCAATGAGTACATACCTTGATAAGATTTTGAAGTAGTTCAAAATGGAACAGTCAAAGAAAGAGTTCTTGCCTGTGATGCAAAGGTGTGAAGTTGAGTAAGACTCAAAACCCGACCATGGCAGAAAATAGAAAGAGAATGAAAAGTCATTCCCCATGCCTCAGTCATAGGTTCTATAAAGTATGCTATGCTGTGTACCAGACCTATTGTATACCTTGCTCTGAGTTTGGAAAAAGGAATACAATTTTGATCTAAGAGTAGATCACTGGACAACGGTCAAGAATATCCTTAGTGAGGACTAAGGAGATGTTTCTCGATTATGGAGGTGATAAAAGAGTTCGTGGTAAAGAGTTACATCGATGCAAGCTTTTACACCGATCCAGATGACTCTAAGTCTCAATCTGGATACATATTGAAAGTGTTAGCAATTAGCTAGAGTAGCTCCGTGCAGAGCATTGTAGACATAAAAAAATTGCAAAATACATACGGCTCTGAATGTGACAGACCCGTTGACTAAACTTCTCTCACGAGCAAAACATGATCATACCTTAGTACTCTTTGGGTGTTAATCACATAGCAATGTGAACTAGATTATTGACTCTAGTAAACCCTTTGGGTGTTGATCACATGACGATGTGAACTATGGGTATTAATCACATACAGATGTGAATATTGGTGTTAAATCACATGGTGATGTGAACTAGATTATTGACTCTAGTGCAAGTGGGAGACTGAAGGAAATATGCCCTAGAGGCAATAATAAAGTTATTATTTATTTCCTTATTTCATGATAAATGTTTATTATTCATGCTAGAATTGTATTAACTGGAAACTTAGTACATGTGTGAATACATAGACAAACATAGTGTCACTAGTATGCCTCTACTTGACTAGCTCGTTAATCAAAGATGGTTAAGTTTCCTAACCATAGACATGAGTTGTCATTTGATTAACGGGATCACACCATTAGGAGAATGATGTGATTGACTTGACCCATTCTGTTAGCTTTGCACTTGATCGTTTAGTATGTTGCTATTGCTTTCTTCATGACTTATACATGTTCCTATGACTATGAGATTATGTAACTCCCGTTTACCGGAGGAACACTTTGTGTGCTACCAAACAACACAACGTAACTGGGTGATTATAAAGGTGCTCTACAGGTGTCTTCGAAGGTACTTGTTGAGTTGACGTATTTCGAGATTAGGATTTGTCACTCCGATTGTCGGAGAGGTATCTCTGGGCCCTATCGGTAATGTAGGTCACTATAAGACTTGCAAGCAATGTGACTAATGAATTAGTTACAGGATGATGCATTACATAATGAGTAAAGAGACTTGTCGGTAACAAGATTGAGCTAGGTATTGAGATACCGACGATCGAATCTCAGGCAAGTAACCTACCGATGATAAAGGGAACAACGTATGTTGTTATGCGGTTTGACCGATAAAGATCTTCTAGAAATATGGGGGAGCCAATATGAGCATCCAGGTTCCGCTATTTGTTATTGACCGGAAATGTGTCTCGTAGGGTCCGCACACTTAACGTTCGGTGATGATTTATATTATGAGTTATGTGTTTTGATGTACCGAAGTTAGTTCGAAGTCCCGGATAAGATCGGGGACATGACGAGGAGTCTCGAAATGGTCGAGACATAAAGATCGATATATTGGACAGCTATATTCGGACATCGAAAAGGTTCCGAGTGATTCGGGTATTTATCGGAGTACCGAAGAGTTACGGGAATTCACCGGGGAGTATATGGGCCTTATTGGGCTTTAGGGGAAAGAGAGAGGGGAGTCTGTGCGTTCCCCCAAGGCCTACTCCGAATTGGACTAGGGGGAGGGGCTGCGCCCCCTCCTTCCTTCTCTTCTCTTTTCCCTTTCCTTGACTCCTACTGCTACTACTTGGAAGGGGGGAATCCTACTCCCGGTGGGAGTAGGACTCCTCCAGGGAGCGCCATAGGAGGGCCGGCCCTCCCCCCCTCCTCCAATCCTTTATATACGAGGGGGGCACCCCATGGACACACAAGTTGATCTGTTCATCTCTCCCAGCCGTGTGCGGTGCCCCCCTCCACCATATTCCACCTCGGTAATATTGTAGCGGTGCTTAGGTGAAGCCCTACGTCGGTAGCATCATCAACACTGTCATCACGCCATCGTGTTGACGGAACTCTCCCGCAAAGCTCTGCTGGATCAGAGTTCGTGGGACGTCATCGAGCTGAACATGTGCTGAACTCGGAGGTGACGTGCGTTCAGTACTTGGATCGGTCGGATCGTGAAGACGTACTACTACATCAACCGCGTTGTGCTAACGCTTCCACTTTCGGTCTACGAGGGTACGTGGACAATACTCTCCCCTCTCGTTGCTATGCATCACCATGATCTTGCGTGTGCGTAGGATTTTTTTTGAAATTACTACGTTCCCCAACACTTTCAACACTTGATTCACAACCAAATCTGAGTCACCGTAGACCATTAGGCGACAGACGTCGAGTGAAATGGCCATACGCATCCCATACAAAAGTGCTTTGTACTCAGCTTCATTGTTGGAAGAATCAAAGTGAATCTGCAACACATAACTAAGCTTGTCACCTCTCGGGGATACCAAAACCACTCCAGCACCAGAACCATTCAACATCTTGGATCCGTCAAAGAACATGGTCCAGTGTTCCGAGTGGACTTGAGTCGGTTGTTGTTGCTCAATTCACTCGGCCAGGAAATCTGCAATTGCCTAGGACTTAATAGCCTTATTTGCTTCAAACTTGATATCAAGAGGAAGGAGTTCAATAGCCCACTTAGCCACTCGACTAGTAGCGTCTCGATTGTTCAAAATTTCTGACAATGGGGCATCACTAACAACTGAAACCGAGTGATCTACGAAGTAGTGTGCAACTTTCTTCGTTGTCATATAGATTCGATAGACAAGCTTCTAGTAATGCGGATACCTTTGCTTGGACAGAGTCAAAACTTTAGAAATGTAATACACCGGGCGCTGAACTTTATAGGCTTTGCCTTCGCCTCTCGCTCGACTGTGAGCACTGTACTGACAACCTGTCCAGTGGCTACAATATATAACAACAGAGGGTCCTTGCTGACTGGAGCAGCAAGCACCGACTAGGTGGAAAGCAGGGCTTTGAGCTCTACAAACGCTGCTTCAGCTTCAGGAGTCCACTCAAATGTATCAGAATTTTTCATCAGTCAGTAAAGAGGTAATGCCTTTTCACCGAGGCGAGAAATGAATCGACTGAGATCAGCCAAGCAACCCGTAAACTTTTGAACATCATGTACGCGCACAGGGCGTTTCCTTCGGACGATTGCTCCAATCTTTTCTGGGTTTGCGTCGATTCCTCATTTGAAAACAAGAAAACCGAGCAACTTCCCACCTGGAACTCTGAATGTGCACTTGGACGGATTCAACTTGATGTCAGATCTTCTCAGGTTGGCAAAGGTTTCAGCAAGGTCAGTCCGCAGGTCGGAACTCTTGCGTGACTTGACCATGATATCATCCATGTATGCTTCCACGTTCCGACTGATTTGAGTGAGCATGCACTTCTGTATCATGCGCATGAACGTGGCTCCAGCATTTTTTAGACCAAAAGGCATGGTAACATAGCAAAAACACCCGAATGGGGTGATGAAGGCTGTTTTTATTTTGTCAGGCCCATATAGACGGATCTGATGGTACCCGGAATATGCATCCAAGAAGGACAAACACTCACACCCCACCGTCGAGTCAACTATATGATCAATGCGGGGGAGAGGAAAATGATCTTTCGGGCAGGCCCGATTGATATGCTTGAAATAAATATACATACGAAGTGAATCAACTTTCTTAGGGACCATGACGAGGTTGGCGAGCCACTCGGAGTGGTAAATCTCGCGGATGAACTCAGCAGCCATGAGCCGAGCCACCTCCTCGCCAATCGCCTTTCTCTTCTCAACGGCAGACCGTCAAAGATGCTCTTTGACTGGTTTTGCTTTTGGGTCGACATGCAAACGGTGCTCATCCAGCCCCCTGGGTACACCTGGCATGTCAGAGGGTTTCCATGCGAAGATGCCCCAGTTCTCACGGAGGAACTGGATGAGAGCGGCTTCCTATTTGCTGTCGAGCGTTGTCGATATGTGAGTCGGAGCTGCATTAGGGTCTTCCGGGTGGAGTCAGAGTCATATCTCCGGACCGACCAAATTTCAGGGTAAGCTCTCTATACTTGACACCCTCTTTGAAGGCACAAACCCCCAGATGATCTGACACATTTTCCACCGTATGATGAAGGGTGGTCCATCTCTAGATGAAATCTCTCAAAGTCTCATTCGGTTTCTGAACACAATGTTGTAATTCAGTTAGCCTAGCAGGTTGCTTGCAAGTGCCCTTGAATGTTTTAATGAACATTCGGGCCAAATCAACCCAGCAGAAAATACTCCCAGGGGCTAACTGAGTCCACCAATCTCTGGCCAAGCCTTTGAGCATTAGGGGAAGGTGCTTCATAGCCACATCATCATTACCAGCACCGATCTGCACGGCTACTCGGTAGTCTTCCAGCCAAGTATCAGGCTTCGATTCACCGGTGAATTTGCTCACGCGTGCTGCCAACTTGAAGTTGGGAGGGATCTCAGCTGATCGAATGGCCATACTGAAACATTCAGGCCCAGAAATGAAAGCTCTGTTCCCAGCCGAACGATCTCTGCCTTGCCCTTCTCTGTTTGCTCGGCCTCTGTCGACCCAACCCTGCACAAGGAGTGATCTTGCATCGAATCCCGGCTCTCTTGGGTTGACTGGGGCTCTCTGCTCATCACCATACGCGTGCCTATCATCATAACACCGGGGCGCATATGACCCGCCCCTCGGAGGGGGCGTAAGCACTCGACGGTGGTCATCACGAGAGAACTGGCGATCAAACTGCCTGTGGCCCTGCTCCAGGTACTGGTCCTGGCGGGGACCACGATCTTCCCGACATCGGGGTGACCTCGGACTATGTGCCGAGTGAACTGTGTCTGCAACCACTTATCTACTATGAATTCTGTTGCGCGACTAGGAAACAGTAGAATTCTGTTCACCAGCGGCCTTAAGCAGTGCTCGAAACTGTTCTAAACCTCTACCAACTTCTGAACGTGATGGCTGAATTGACTCTACTATGCGTGTTGCTACTGCAACATTCTGAATCGGAGTTCGGTATACCTGAGTTTCAGTCGGAAACAGTCGTCGCGCCCATCGACTGGATTCGGGAACCCGCTAACGAGCACGCTCGTCGAGTGCCTTCTGCAGGTTATCCAAACGCGTACGCTCGGCCAAAGTGGCCAAGCGCACAGCCTCCAAGGCCCGAGCCTCGACAGTCTCCCCAATGATAGGGGTCTGGAGCGCCTGAACATTGCGGCGTTGCAACTCTTCCCTCTGCTCCGAGGTGAGGGCCGAGGGAACATACTCATCATGCCCCTGCGACGGGCCAGCACCGCCATCGCCACCACCGCGAAATCTGGGTGGGCCATGCTGGGGAGTGACCACGAGAACTTCTGCCGCTGGATCATTGCTCTCGCACTCGGAGAGGGAATCCGAGTGACCAGTCGGCAGATCGAACAGACCATAAAGAGATTCGTCGGGCTCGATCGCCGCGACTTGGAGAGTGGTCGACTGGCGAGCCACTGCATGCTTCACCCACCGCTGGAGCCGTGAATGACCCGACCGCTTGCGACGGTGATCAGCGGGGAGCGAAGAGGTTGCGAGGGCCGACCGATACTGGGTCGGTGGCTGTCGAAGAAGGACGCCGCAAGCACTCGCGCGGAAGTGCGTCGCCCCGCGGACGGGGAGGGCCTTGACGTCGAGGGGGGCTTCTTGAAGCCAGGCGGAATCGTCGGTGATGAAAACGAGCGTGCCGAGACGGATCTCGCAGCCCAACGCCAAACCGCCAGAAACCATGTTGTCGGAGAACGAAATTTGCAACCTCACCGGAAGTCGCTTAGACGCCTGCCCCACGGTGGGCGCCAACTGTCGTGGGAGTAATTCTGACAGTAAGAATAGGGGGTACGTATGAGGAGGCAAGGTCCTAACTACGGTGAGGTTGTACACACAAGTTTACGAGTTCATGCCCCTCTCGGAGGAGTTAAAAACCCTACGTCTCGGTGCCCTAAGGCTGTGTCGACTGGATATGCATGAATGTTACAGGGGGTGCGAACCCTCGTGCCAGAGGAGGAGGGTGGCTTATATAGAGTACGTCAGGACCCTCTCCGACCTCCGTTACACAGGGTTCAATGTGAGTTGAGATGGGGCGTTACTGTAACGACTGCCATAAATGATCATTAAGACTATAGAGTGAACGCCTGACCGTTGCCATCCTGGGATGACTTTAGATCTTCTACATACCGAGTGGTTCTTCATATGGTCGAGTGACTATGTTGTGGTCGAGTGGAATTGGGGTATCCGAGTGGAGTCTTCTGTCGAATGAATTGCACTTCGGGGTGATTCCAGTCGGTATTCCCTGTTGGTCTTTGAATGCCTTTGACTGTAGGTTAGTGTCCTTGGGTGAGGTGTCTAGGTCAGACCTAAGACCCTACCCCGGGTACGTGTCCTCATCATGCCGCGATTCCTATTTGAAGGTTGTTTCAGCCGTAGCACCTTTCTCGTTTTTGGGTCACATGTCATGGGGTTTTTGTTAGTGTTATCATGTTATGGTGATTCTTCCGCAAGCAAATATTGGCCTCGATCTTTTTTCTTTATTTCTCTGTAAGCCAATTCGTCCAACATTATACTCTCCCGTTTAATAACGAGTACATATTTTGTTTTCAAAATCAAACATGTCTATTTGGTCAAATATACATGATAAACTGTCAACACCTAAAATACTAAATAAGTAAAGTATGGAAGTGCACTTCGTAATGAATCTAATGATACCAATTTTGTATTGTATATGTGGATATATTTTCTTTGATTTGGTAAAACATAGACACATTTTACTTTTAGAAAACAAAATATGCACTATATTTTAAAACAGAGGAAGTATATGACTCACTGATTGCGTGCATCAATTGATGCAAAGACTTTATTCTCTTTAAAAAAACCAAGGGTTTACAACATGAAAAAAAAGAGTCATGTTCTTCCTAGCTGCACAGAATACGCGCACGAAAAAAGTTGAAAGTCTGCCAAAGAGTTGACTGGTTTAAGGGATCATGGTCTACTATACCATCGATTCCAAGGTGGACCGAAATGATCAGGGATTACGACTGCAAATATGTGCATCGTCATGTCCGATCTCCTCATGTACCCACGCTCGAGTTGGCTCGTTGGACCCGTTGAGCATAGCACAGCAGGAGCAGGCAAACAGTACAGTCTCATTGATTCCCTGCACCGATTTCGTCGTGGTTGGTGTCCGTTCCTCCCGACTCCCGTAGCCCGATCCCCTCTGTCACTCCACTCGTTTTACCAATACTCCTCGCTGTATGGGCTTCGTTAGGAAAGGCATTAATTTCATAGTTTGCTTGCGCATAAGGCTGGCCATAGTGGGGGTAACATAAGTAGTATCATGCACTTGAGACTCGCAAACATGCTTATGTGACAGGCAATTAAAAAAGAGAGAGATGGTTATAGTAACATAGATAGATACCGTAACATAATAAATATGGTGCTACTATGTGTCACGCATGTCAATAAATAAGACCACCTATGATACTAAGCTAATACTATGCACTATAGAGGTAGTAACATAGACTAGTAACATATGCATGTTACTAGTCTATGTTACTCCCCATTATGACCAGTCTAATGTTTAGGAAAGCCACCTTTTTCGTGCAAGGGGAGTCTCAAGAATACGCCAACATTTACATGCACATGTCCTCCGGTAAGAAAACATTCACATACATTGACAATGTGTGTGCGTTAATCAGGCTGCTACAAAAGTGGTCTCAGCTCTAAAACTCTAAAAGGGCAGCGTGCAGTGTCGATCGATGTCGAAAGTGGAACCTGTCGTGAAAAGAAGGAAAAGGTGGGCAAAGATGAATGGCGTTTGCCGGTAGGGTCGCGTCCAAATAATGTTCACGCCTTTCGGCCGGCAAGCGGTTGAGCTCGGTCGCTAGGGCGGTGGTAATAATCTCGTTCCGTGCATGCCCTGGTGAGATGAGTCTCCATCCACGCGCCATTCGAGTGATCATCGTACTGGTAATATGTATTCGGTGCATCGAATGCCATAAAATATTAAAAGAAATAAAAAAAGAATCTAAAACACTGACACGACATTGATGTATGCTGTGATAAAATGGGCCTACTCTAAAGCCCAACTTAGACACTCGTTAAAAGAGATCCCTCCGCCTCCGCCTCGGCCTCCCATCCGGATCCAGATCTCTCTTTCTCTCCGCCTCCGCCTCCCCTCCCCTCTGCCTCCCCTCCCGCCGCCGCCGGATCCCGGCTGGGCAAAGCCCGTGCGGGAGGATGATGGCGGCGGCAGGACGTCCCTCTGTCATGGCTTGGAGGCGTGGCTGTGACGGTGGATCTTGAGCGGGCGCCTTGGGACGACGTGTGTGTGGCCATGTCGTCGGTCACACAGCGATGTGACCTCCTCTACCTTTCGTTGTCTTCATCGCTGGTCGAAAGGGATCTGGTCGGTGGGTGTTGCCTCGCGGTGGCTTCCCAGCGGCAGATCAAGTGGAGGAGAAGATGGTGGCCTAGCTACTAAAGTGGGTGGGTGTTGCCGCCATCGTTGGCAATACCCGTGGGTGTCGTTTTCCTCGTTGGAGGCGGTGGTGGGGGCGTCCCTCGCTCTATTGTTTTCGAGGGAAACCTTAGATCTGGAGGAGGCTATCATTGATGGCGGTGCCCATGTAGGCCCCTTTGGAGGCGTTGAAGGGCCTCCTGGATCGGATGATGGCGACGTCTTCGTCGTCACCCCCGTGGGGGTATCATCTTTGGGGACATTCATTGGCTGGACGGACATGTGGACGGCTTGGTGGTTGGGCGTCGGTAGGTGATGGAGCGGCACTTCATCCTACACATCGATGGCGGCGGATCTCGGCAGCGCGGCGCAGTGGAGACTCGGCGTCCGATGGGTGGCAATGCACTCATGCAGGTGGACGACACCGTCTGGCATCGTGGCGGCATTGATGGCTGATGTCTACTACACAACCTTCTTCTTGTAGACGTTGTTGGGTCTGCAAGTGCACAGGTTTGTAGGACAGTAGCAAATTTCCCTCAAGTGGATGACCTAAGATTTATCAATCCGTGGGAGGCGTAGGATGAAGATGGTCTCTCTCAAACAACCCTGCAACCAAATAGCAAAGAGTCTCTTGTGTCCCCAACACACCCAATACAATGGTAAATTGTATAGGTGCACTAGTTCTGCGAAGAGATGGTGATACAAGTGCAATATGGATAGTAGATAAAGGTATTTGTAATCTGAAATTATAAAAACAGCAAGGTAACAAGTGGTAAAAGTGAGCGTAAACGGTATTGCAATGGTAGGAAACAAGGCCTAAGGTTCATACTTTCACTAGTGCAAGTTTTCTCAATAATAATAACATAGATAGATCATATAACAATCCCTCAACATGCAACAAAAAGTCACTCCAAAGCCACTAATAGCGGAGAACAAATAAAGAGATTATGGTAGGGTACGAAACCACCTCAAAGTTATTCTTTCAAATCAATCTATTCAAGAGTTAGTACTAGAATAACACCTTAAGATACAAATCAACCAAAACCTAATGTCACCTAGATACTCCATTGTCACCTCAAGTATCCGTGGGCATGATTATACGATATGCATCACACAATCTCATATTCATCTATTCAACCAACACAAAATACTTTAAAGAGTGCCCCAAAGTTTCTACCGGAGAGTCAAGACGAAAACATGTGCCAACCCCTATGCATAGGTTTATGGGCGGAACCCGCAAGCTGATCACCAAAACATACATCAAGTGGATCACGTGATATCCCATTGTCACCATAGATACGCACGGCAAGACATACATCAAGTGTTCTCAAATCATTAAAG
The DNA here is from genome assembly GCF_018294505.1 of Triticum aestivum. NCBI lineage: Eukaryota > Viridiplantae > Streptophyta > Magnoliopsida > Poales > Poaceae > Triticum > Triticum aestivum. The sequence goes on from NC_057801.1 coordinate 546,803,297, forward strand.
ACTCAATCCGGTAAGATAACTTTAAAGGGAAAACTCAATCCATTACAAAAGAGTAGAGGAGGAGAAACATCATAAGATCCAACTATAATAGCAAAGCTCACGATACATCAAGATCGTGCCAAATCAAGAACACGAGAGAGAGAGAGAGAGAGAGAGAGAGAGATCAAACACATAGCTACTAGTATATACCCTCAGCCCCGAGGGTGAACTACTCCCTCCTCGTCATGGAGAGCGCCGGGATGATGAATATGGCCACCGGTGATGGATTCCCCCTCCGGCAGGGTGCCGGAACGGGCTCCCGAAAGGTTTTTGGTGGCTGCAAAGGCTTGCGGCGGCGGAACTCTCGATCTATTTTCACCTTCGATGTTTTTAGGGTACGTGGACTTATATAGGCGAAAGAAGTCGGTCGGGGGGTGCTCGAGGGGCCCAGGAGACAGGGGGCGCGCCCAGGGGGTGGGCGCGCCCTCCTATCTCCTGGCTTCCTCGAGCCTTCCCTGGCTTAAACTCCAAGTCTTCCGGATCATATCCTTTCCAAAAATCACGCTCCCAAAGGTTTCATTCCGTTTGGACTCCGTTTGATATTCCTTTTCTTCGGAATACTGAAATAGGCAATAAAACAGCAATATGGGTTGGGCCTCCGGTTAGTAGGTTAGTCCAAAAAGTAATATAAAAGTGTATAATAAAGCCCGTAATCATTCAAAATAGATAATAAAATAGCATGAATGCTTCATAAATTATAGATACGTTGGAGAAGTATCAGCATCCCCAAGCTTAATTCCTACTCATCCTCGAGTAGGTAAATGATAAAAGAAAGAATTTATGAAGTGTGAATGCTAGCAGGTGCACAAGTTTGATCAATGATAATTTCAATCACCTTTTCTAGCATGATTATATGTCATAACAGTAGTTCATCTCATAAAACTTCTCACGAATAAGTAACAATCAATTCACATGTCAAAGCATAGACCATAAATTTTCTTGAAAACTAGCAAACTTCATTCTTAGTCATCAAACAATTATAATTCATCTTATTTTCAGGAAGGGTCTATGTTAGAGCTGTGATTTAGCAAACTCCACATACTCAACTATCATATAGTCTTCTACAATTGCTAACACTCACGCAATACTAATGGTTATGGAGTTTCAATCGGACTCTGAGAAAGATAGGGGCTTATAGTGTTGCCTCCCAACGTATTCACCTTTGGGTGATGTCAACAATAATAATTCATGCTAACTTATATCCAATTGGATATATATATCAGGATCTTCCCAACACGAGGTGCTTGCCAAAGGATAAAATAAAAAAGGAAAAGGTGAAGATCACCTTGACTCTTTCATAAAGTAAAAGACATAAAGTAAAAGATAGTCCCTTCGCAGAGGGAAGCAGGGATTTGCAGAGGTGCTAGAGCTCAGTTTTGAAATAGAGATAAATAATTTTGAGAGGTATGATCTCATTGTCAACATAACACCCAAGAGTTCCCAATATCTTCCATACTACATACATTATAGGCGGTTCCCAAACAGAATGGTAAAAGTTTTTACTCCCCCTCCACCAACAATCATCAATCCATGGCTTGCCCGAAACAACGGGTGCCTCCAACTAATATCAAACCTGGGGGAGTTTTGTTTGCAATTATTTTTGATTTGATTTTGATGTTTTTGGATCATAGGACTGGGCATCCCGGTTACCGGCCCTTTCTCGTGAATGAGGAGCGGAGTCCACTCCTCTTGAGAATAACCCACCTAGCATTGGAAGATACTTACAACCCCCAGTCGCTACATGAGCGATTCAGGCATACAAAACAGATTATTATTTGAAGGTTTAGAGTTTGACACATGCAAATTTACTTGGAACGGCAGGTAAATATTGCATATAGGTAGGTATGGTGGACACTCATGGCAAAAACTGGGTTTAAAGATATTTGGAAGCACAAGTAGTAGCTCTACTTGGTGCAAGGAATTTTGGCTAGCATGAGGGGGAAAGGCAAGCTCAACATGTTTGAATGATCCATGACAATATACTTTAACTGAGATGTGAGAAAACATAACCCATTACGTTGTCTTCCTTGTCCAACATCAACTCTTTAGCATGTCATACATAATGAGTGCTCACAATTATAAAGATGTCTAGGATAGTATATTTATATGTGAAATCTCTCTTCCTTAAATAGTCTTTCATGAATTGTTCAAATGACCAATACAATGCTTGCTAACCTTCAATAAATTTAGAACCTCTACTTCTTAGATGTGAAGTCATTACTCCCCATGGGATAAGCAAATGAGACATATATAATTTCAGATTTATGACAATAAACTTATTCAACCATTTACTCATAGGATATAAGTGAAGCACACGAGTAAATGACAAACTACTCCAAAAAGATATGAGTGAAGATCAATGAGTAGCTAAATAATTATGTAACTATGTGAAGACTCTCTCTCATTTAAGAATTTCAGATCTTGGTATTTTATTCAAACAACAAACAAAACAAAATAAAATGACATTGCAAGGATAGCACAACTCATGTGAAGAAGCAAAAACTTAGACTCAACCGATACTAACCGATAGTGGTTGAAGAAGAAAGGTGGGATGCCTACCGGGGCATCCCCAAGCTTAGATGCTTGAGACTTCTTGAAATATTATCTTGGGGTGCCTTGGACATCTCCAATCTTGAACTTTTGTGTCTCCTTAATTCCTCTCATATCATGGTTTCTCTATTTATCAAAAAGCTTCATCCACACCAAACTCAACAAGAACTCGTGAGATAGGTTAGTATAAACCAATGCAAAACCTTATCATTTTTTACTGTAACAAATCACTAAAATTATTATTAAACATTGCATTCTAAATGCCTCTGCATATTTAATACTCCTATCCTCAAATAATATCATTAAATAAGCAAACATATGCAAACATAACAGCAATCTGCCAAAATAGTACAGTCTGTAAAGAATGCAAGAGCATCAATACTTACCTAACTCCAAAAATTATGAGAAAAATATTACGCCGTAGAAGATTTATCAGATCTCTTTATGAAAAAAGTTTCAACATTATACCATTCTCTTTATTTTCTAGGGAATTTTTGCAACAGCGGTAAACTTTCTGTTTTCAAACAGCATCATGTATACTAGCAAAATAAGCATGGTAAAGACTATCCTTGACATTTTTATTGAAAATAAAGATTCAAAACATTATTCTAAATAACAGCAAGCAAATACTAACAAAAGAAAAATGACGCTCCAAGCAAAACACATATCATGTGGCGAATAAAAATATAGCTCCAAGTAAAGTTACAGATGAACGAAGACGAAAGAGGGGATGCCTTCCGGGGCATCCCCAAGCTTAGGCTCTTGGTTGTCCTTAAATATTACCTTGGGGTGCCTTGGGAATCCCCAAGATTAGGCTCGTTCCACTCCTTATTCCATAGTCCATCGAATTTTTACCCAAAACTTGAAAACTCCACAACACAAAACTCAACAGAAAACTTGTAAACTCTGTTAGTATAAGAAAATAAAACCACCACTTAGGTGCTGTAATGAACTCATTCTAAATTCATATTGGTGTAATATCTACTGTATTCCAACTTCTCTATGGTTCATACCACTTAATACTGGCCATAGATGCATCAAAATAAGCAAACAACACATAGAAAACAGAATCTGTCAAAATCAGAACAGTCTCTAGTAATCTGTATCAAACGTATACTTCTGGAACACCAAAAATTCCACCAAATTATAAAGTCTTAAGCAATTTGTGTAAAAATCCATATCAAAAAGAATCAGAACAAAAGCACATTTCTGTAAAATATAAAAACTAATTTACTGGGTGCAAAAGTTTCTGATTTTCAGCAGGATCAACACAACTATCACCGTAAGCTATCCTAAAGGTCTTACTTGGCACTTTATTGAAACAAAAGCTACAAAACATGATTACTACAGTAGCATAATCATGTGGAAACACAAAAACAGTAAGGGTAAATATTGGGTTGTCTCCCAACAAGCGCTTTCCTTTAATGCCTTTCTAGCTAGGCATGATGATGACAATGATGCTCACATAAAAGATAAGAATTGAAACATAACGGGAACATCATGAAGCATATGCCTAGCACATTTAAGTCTAACCCACTTCCTATGCATAGGGATTTTGTTAGCAAACAACTTATGGGAACAACAATTAACTAGCATAGGAAGGCAAAACAAGCATAAGTTCAAAACTTGAAGCACATAGAAAGGAAAATTGACATTATTGCAATTCCTACAAGCATATGTTCCTCCCTCATAATAATTTTCAGTAGCATCATGAATGAATTCAACAATATAACCAGCACCTAAAGCATCCTTTTCATGATCTACAAGCATAGAAAATTTACTACTCTCCACATAAGCAAATTTCTTCTCATGAATAGTAGTGGGAGCAAACTCAACAAAATAATTATCATGTGAGGCATAATCCAATTGAAAACTAAAACCATGATGACAAGTTTCATGGTTATCATTATTCCTAATAGCATACAAGTCATCACAATAATCATCATAGATAGCAACTTTGTTCTCATAATCAATTGGAACCTCTTCCGAAATAGTGGAATCATCACTAAATAAAGTTGACACTCTTCCAAATCCACTTTCATGTTCATCACAATAAGATTCAACATCCTCCAAAATAGTGGGATCACTACTTCCTAAAGTTGACACTCTTCCAAACCCACTTTCATCAATGTAATCATCATAAATAGGAGGCATGCTTTCATCATAATAAATTTGCTCGTCAAAACTTGGGGGATAAAAATATCATATTCATCAAACATAGCTTCCCCAAGCTTGTGGCTTTGCATATCATTAGCATAATGGATATTCAAGGAATTCATACTAACAACATTGCAATCATGCTCATCATACAATCTAGTACCAAACATTTTAATGCATTCTTCTTCTAGAAATTTAGCACAATTTTCCTTTTCATCATAGTCACGAAAGATATTAAAAAGATGAAGCGTATGTGACAAATTTATATCCATTTTTTTGTAGTTTCATTTGATAAACTAAACTAGTGATAAAACAAGAAACAAAAAGATTCAATTGCAAGATCTAAAGATATACCTTCAAGCACTCACCTCCCCGGAAACGGCGACAGAAAAGAGCTTGATGTCTACTACACAACCTTCTTCTTGTAGACGTTGTTGGGCCTGCAAGTGCACAGGTTTGTAGGATAGTAGCAAATTTCCCTCAAGTGGATGACCTAAGGTTTATCAATCCGTGGGAGGCATAGGATGAAGATGGTCTCTCTCAAACAACCCTGCAACCAAATAGCAAAGAGTCTCTTGTGTCCCCAACACACCCAATACAATGGTAAATTGTATAGGTGCACTAGTTCGGCGAAGCGATGGTGATACAAGTGCAATATGGATAATAGATAAAGGTATTTGTAATCTGAAGTTATAAAAACAACAAGGTAACAAGTGGTGAAAGTGAGCGTAAACGGTATTGCAATGGTAGGAAACAAGGCCTAAGGTTCATACTTTCACTAGTGCAAGTTTTCTCAATAATAATAACATAGATAGATCATATAACAATCCCTCAACATGCAACAAAGAGTCACTCCAAAGCCACTAATAGCGGAGAACAAATGAAGAGATTATGGTAGGGTATGAAACCACCTCAAAGTTATTCTTTCAGATCAATCTATTCAAGAGTTAGTACTAGAATAACACCTTACGATACAAATCAACCAAAACCCTAATGTCACCTAGATACTCCATTGTCACCTCAAGTATCCATGGGCATGATTATACGATATGCATCACACAATCTCATATTCATCTATTCAACCAACACAAAGTACTTCAAAGAGTGCCCCAAAGTTTCTACCGGAGAGTCAAGACGAAAACATGTGTCAACCCCTATGCATAGGTTCATGGGCGGAACCCGCAAGTTGATCACCAAAACATACATCAAGTGGATCCCGTGATATCCCATTGTCACCACAGATACGCACGGCAAGACATACATCAAGTGTTCTCAAATCCTTAAAGACTCAATCCGGTAAGATAACTTCAAAGGGAAAACTCAATCCATTACAAGAGAGTAGAGGAGGAGAAACATCATAAGATCCAACTATAATAGCAAAGCTCACGATACATCAAGATCGTGCCAAATCAAGAACACGAGAGAGAGAGAGAGAGAGAGAGAGATCAAACACATAGCTACTGGTACATACCCTCAGCCCCGAGGGTGAACTACTCCCTCCTCATCATGGAGAGTGCCGGGATGATGAAGATGGCCACCGGTGATGGATTCCCCCTCTGGTAGGGTGCCGGAACGGGCTCCCGAGAGGTTTTTGGTCGCTACAGAGGCTTGCGGCGGCGGAACTCCCGATCTATCTTCTCCTTCGATGTTTTTAGGGTACGTGGACTTATATAGGCGAAAGAAGTTGGTCGGGGGGGGTGCTCGAGGGGCCCAGGAGACAGGGGGCGCGCCCAGGGGGGTGGGTGGGCCCTCCTATCTCCTGGCTTCCTCGAGCCTTCCCTGGCTTGAACTCCAAGTCTTCTGGATCATATCCTTTCCGAAAATCACGCTCCCGAAGGTTTCATTCCGTTTGGACTCCGTTTGATATTCGTTTTCTTCGAAATACTGAAACATGCAATAAAACAACAATATGGGTGGGCCTCCGGTTAGTAGGTTAGTCCCAAAAGTAATATAAACGTGTATAATAAAGCCCGTAATCATTCAAAACAGATAATAAAATAGCATCATAAATTATAGATATGTTGGAGACGTATCAATGGCAGAGAGGCCTGGCAAGGTCAATGCGTCAGTATCTGATCTGAGGATGGATCGATGAATGAAGGAGCCGACGGCCCTTGCGGCGTGCACATGTGGTGCCCACTGAAAGTGTGCTGGACTGGTGTGTAACCCGATCCAGGTATTGTGGCTTTGATGGGCCATTCAGCATTAGATGTGAGGTGTTAGTGTGATGTCTATTTGGTATTAGGCTCAGACATTTGGCACCCCTTATTCACGGGGATAGGAGTAGCGACAGGTGTTGCCAAGATGGTGGCTTCAGGCTTACTAATGTATTACCTTGTAAGGACTTTGTGAATAATTAATAAAATGGTTGCATGCATTGCCCAGATGCAGAGGCCGGGGATACATCATCCTTTTCAAAAAAATGTAATATTCAGCGTGGGAGATGGGCACTGTGTCGAGTCTGCTTTAACCAAGACGGGAGTGGGAAACACACTCCCTTGTTTGTTACAACTAATATCTCGCCTATAAGCAGGTAACTTGTGAGCTATCGATCAACCCAAATGCACATATGTTAGTTAAGTTGAAACTCCTAAGTTAAAGCACAAGCAACAAAACTACTTTTTTAAAGGCGCGGATCCGCTCACCTGAAGTGATTTATCAAAATTCTTCTTTCTCGATGGTGATCGGTCATGGGGGCATGGAGAAATAAAGATGGGGGGAGGAGTAGCCGAGCTCATTTCCTTTGCTTCCTGGGCCCAAAGCAGTGTTTTGCTTCCTAGCCACATGTAACATCTCAAATTTTCAATTTCGAATTTTTACAATATTAGCTAAGTATCTATTGCATTTTGTTTGAATTGAGTGGCATTTGGAAAATTCAGAGGAATTTGGGTTTTATTTGAATTTGGATTCAAAATGGCATCTGAATTTCATTCAAAATTTCGGACAAATACTTTGTTCAAAAAAGTATGAGAGGAGATAAAATGACACTTCAAAAATTCAAAATAAAATATTGCCGAAAGTTTTGAATTCAGATTGGAGTTTATTTGGAATTTTCAAAAAAAATGTTTCTTTAAGTTTTATTTTGCCTCTGAAAAATAGTTCATCTTTTAGGGTTTATTATATATATATATATATATATATATTGCCATCCTGGATGGGGAATAGTTATTCTTCACCCTCTCTCTATTTTGACATCAATGCACCGTATTTGTACGTTTCGTACATTTTGTCTTATTTGAAACATAAAAACAGAACGTAAGAAAATATGTACTCGCCGTAAAAAATATTTTATGTCACGTAAAATTACGAATATAAAAACATAGTGTAAAACATACATAAAATGTGATTTTTCTGGTCATATAACCTATATTTTTGTTTTTTATACCAGATTTTGCATATTGAATCAATATGCATGTAACTATTTATATTCTAAACATAATTTATTTAGGAAGCGATCGTAAGTTACCTTGGGTGAAGAATAACTTATTCTATACCCTGGATGATGAATAGTAACACTATATATTCTTCACCCAGGTAATCTTAAGGTCGTTCCATAAATAAATTACATATGAAATACAAATACTTACATTTGTATCGATTCACTAAGTAAAATTTGGCATAAAACCAAAAATATAGATCAGAAGACCAGAAAAAATACATTTTATGTATATTTTACACTATATTTTTACGTTTGTAATTTTACGTAACATAAAATATTTTTTACGGTGATTATATTTTTTTTACATTCTCTTATTACATATGAAATAAGACAAAAATTTACAAAACGTAAAATTACGGTGAATTGATGTTAAAATAGAGGGGGTGAACAATAACTATTCCTCACCGAGGGTGATGAATAGTCAATCCTTATATGTAAGAGTATTTTTATTTTCTCTCTGACATATTTTCAAAAAAATCTCAGCGAGCCGGCCAGGCCAAGCGGCCCAGCCAGCACCCGAGCCACGACCCAGCAGCCGAGACGGTCTACCCCAACCGCCCTGCACCCGATTCCTCTCTCCCTCGGTCGCCCGCTACCCCCCTCTCCCTCTCTCATGACAAGCGGGTCCGCCCTGTCCCAAACCCCCCACCCACATGACGCCGTGCCCGACCGCGCCTGGAGCATGACCGACCGCTCCGATCTTCCCGCGAACGCGATCTCCGTGCCCTCCTTCTCAAGGAACATGTCCTATAAAGCCCCCTCGCCCTCCTCCCCCGGTTCCCTTCGAAACCCCTCTCAAAATCCCACCACAGACGCCGCCATCTCCATCCTGATATCGTTGTCCGCCGCTGCTATTCGTCTCCGGTGAACTTCCACGTGACTCTCAAGCTTGCACATCGACCGAGGTTACCCGTGCGCACATGTTTAACATGATCTTGCCCCCTCCTTTGTTCCACATTGTCGTCCCCGACACCTCGGGCTCCCACCAGAGCAACGAACTCCGCCGCCTCGCCCTCGCCGTCTCCGCTGCCCTCGTCCACCACTGAAACCACCACCGACCCCGTCTCGAGCTGCCGGGCCCGCCCGGCCACTCCGTCGATGCCCGCGACCCCCCGAGCCGCCGGCCCGCTCAACGCCGACCGCCGCACAGTCGCCTCTGTTCGCCGCCGTCGACACTGTAAGCCGCCCCTCCCGTCAACCGTTCGATCCCCATTAGACAACCTAGATTAGAAAGAACGAAGGGGTATGTTTTTTTTTCATTAGATCGGTTTTGTTTTGGTTTATTCACGGTTTAGATCTAGTTAGTTTAACGGATCGGTTTTTTTATTTGCCCGTACGCGTTTTAGTTAAAGTCCGGCCTAGTGCTATTTTGTTTCGGATTGCCCACTGCTTAGCCCAAAAGAAGCCCCACACGTAGCACCTGTCCATTTTATTTTTTTAGTTATTTTCGTTTCTGTTTATAATACAGAAAAGTTCCAATTTAATAAAATCTATTTCTCCTAGGACATTTAATATTTTATTTTGGTTCTTTTTGCTATAGATTGGAATTTCTTAAAGTTTCAGTAGATATCAAATTTGACCATGTTTGAAGTTTTGAAATTTGATTTTCATGAATTTTGTTCAAATCACTAAATTTGCAATATTTTGAGCTAGGATTAATATTTTTTGTGATTCTTTTTGCTACTAGTTTCTTATGGCTTTGTCTATCAGGGGTTTAGTTTGGCGAATTTTAGAATTAATTAAAATTATATTATCACAAAACAATACTGTTTTGGTATTTTGTACCTTTTGTGATATTTCTTTTATTTTTAATATTTTTAAATTATTTTCTGTTGTTATTTTTGTTTTGTTCATATTAATTATGTAGATTAACAGTAGTAGTTTTATTTGATGTAAAAATATATTTTTGTAGTTTACTTTCTTTTGTTTTGCTAGGAATATTTGTTTAGGCATATTAGGAGTTTCATAAAAGGTTTTAAAACGATTCTTTTTGCATAAAATTTATTTGTTCTTTTCCTTTCTGTTATTCAATAAAAACCTTATTTTTGTTCTGCTAAAGAAAATTTAGTAGTATAAAACTATTTTTATAGCTTGTTTTACTTGTAGTAAAAAACTTTGCATTGAGTTTATGGTTTTCCTTGATTTTTGTTTTGGTTTCCATTGTGTGATTTGATGATTGTGTGATAATTAGTTTTACTTGCTATTATGGTATTATATTTGTATGATGGTATACTTATTATGCTTTGTTTGTTTCGGTAGAGTACCGGAGTGCGAGGCTTGTTACTACGAGTCATTAGCGTTCGAAGATCGTCAGCAAGGCAAGTCTTTGATCATGATTTTTCATTACCTATGTTTTATTGCATTAGTTGATATCCTCCCCGCCATGCATGCAAGTAGGAAATTAAGCTATGTTCTTGAGTAGTATCATGTGGTAGGTTGACCCAATTTCCTATGTTACCATTGCCCGGGACGTTTGTAGTTAATTATGCCATGCTTCGTAGATGGGGTTGGTGGAGTGTTTTACATGGGAGATGTGAGAGTCAAGATGATGACAACCTCAAGAATTCAAGATGCTCAAGACAGACTTCAAATTCCTTACTGGGTGGAGGATGGATGGACAGGCACCCTGGAGCACCCAGTGGTTGACCCAGGGATGCATGGAGAAGCGCCATGATGTCTTGTGGAAAGCTTCACCCAGCCACGAAGAGACAGATGGATATACCTTGACCGGAAGCTTACCCATGTAGCCGCAAGCCATTATGGGCCCTGGCTTGGTCGACCCTAGGCGTGACTCTAGACGGACGGTGCCAGCAGACACTAGTAGAAAACAGGGCTACCGTTCGGCCCTGGCCAGCCCATTAGTCCCGGTTCTTCAAGAACCGGGACCAATGGGGGGTATTAGACCCGGTTCGTGAGCCCAGGGGGCCGGCCGGGGCCTCGTGGGCATTGGTACCGGTTCGCGTGGAACCATTTGTCCTAGTTCGAGCCACGAACCGGGACCAATGGTCCTCGCTGCTGGCCCACAACCATTGGTCCCGGTTCGTGGCTTGAATCGGGACAGAAGGGGTGGCTTTAGTCCTAGTTCATGCCACGAACCGGGACAAATAACTTTCCTATATATACCCCATCGCCGCGGCAGAGCACTCCACAGTGCTCTGGTTTCTCAAGCCGGCGAGGGGAGGGCATTTGGGTGCTCTAGTTCACCTCCTATGCACATGAGGTGTTCGGTGAAATGCCCGAGCCACACTAGTTAAGCTTTCTCCTCTCGAAACTCGACCTCTGAGCTCCATTTTCAACGAGATTTGTCTAGATTTAGCGGTCCGTCATGCCCCGTCTTCACCGCCGTCGATCGCCCACGCTGATCTCGTCGTCGGCACCACCGTGGCGAGCCTCTTGTTCTTATCTTCTTTCTGAAAGAAAAAAATTCTGACTTCAGATAGATACTTGTCTAATTTTCTTACTTTTATTTTCCTTGTTATTACATAGTGCGATGGTTTTGGTATCCGCCCCCGTCGGCCCTCGTCCTGTCTATGATTCAGATGTGGTATATATTATCTTTTCATAACTATTTGGTTCATTTATTGTTTATGATAATTATGCCGACCAATGTGACATAGATTTTATTTATCTAGGAGGTTGTTGAACCGGAAATTCCAACCGACCCTATTGTCGAGAGGTTAAATTTAGTTGAAGAAGAAAATAATTACTTGAAGGAAAAAATAAGAAAAATTGAGGAGGAGAAGATGATATTGGAGTTGCATGTTGCGGATGTCGTCGATGATCACAAGATCAAGATGGATGCAATGCGGTTGAAGATTAAAAAGATTAGAAAATATGCCATTCTTACCGAGGCTTGGTATCATTATGCAGTTGGATCAGTTGTTACCTTGGTTGCGATTATGATCGCATTTGTTTTTGCATTGAAATGTTTTACATAATTTCAATGTATGGTTTAATTAGATGCTCTCGAGAGTTATATGTTGTTCAATGAGAACTATGTATGTACTTTGGTTTTAATGCTCTGGAGAACTATGTATGTACTTTGGTTTCAGAGTTCATTTCAAATGCTTTTCAACTTCATGGTGTTATAGCTCAAAATAATCAGTAAATGCATGAAAAATAACAAATGAAGTCAGAAACAAAATAAAATAAAATAAAATAAATAAGTAATTTGAAACAAAATGATATAAACTTTAATAAAATATATAAGTAAAAAAACTTTAATAACATAAATAAAATTTATGAAACTAAAATTATCAAAGTATTTTCTGTTCAAAACATTATAAGCAACTTCTAGTATTATTGAAACTAAAATTATATAAAATTGATGCAACTAAAATTATCAAAGTATTTTCTGTTCAAAATCAGTGAAAGCAAAAAGAATATTCATAAAGAACTTTTTT
>NC_057801.1:546816449-546817137 GCF_018294505.1 Triticum aestivum
AACTAAATTATCAAAGTATTTTCTGTTCAAAATCATTAAAAGCAAAAAGAATATTCATAAAGAACTTTTTTTGTTAGAAACTTTAATAGCAAAAAGAATTATCATAAAATAAAATAAATAAGTAATTATAAACAAAACAAAACAAAATAAATAAGTATTTTGTTGTAAGTAGAAACAAAACAAAATAAATAAAGCAAAAAAGAAAACAAAAAAACTGGGAAAAAATAAAAAATTTGCCACCAACTAGACCACCACGGCCTGAATACGACTAGAAACCCATCCATGGGCCAGGATTCAGGCCGCAGTAGCAAGTAGGCCTCTAAGCCTGTAGTGGAGAGGAGCTCGAGAGGGGTGCAGCAGTGGGGCTTATAAACCACTGCGTGTCCCTCTCAACTAGCGAGGTGAGACTAAACTTTGGCTGTGACGCGGGCAGCACAGGGGCCTTTGGTCCCGGTTGGTGGCACCAACAGAGACTAAAGGGGGTGCATTGGTACCGGTCTGTGGCACCAACCGGTACCAATGCCCACCCTTTAGTCCCGGTTGGTACCACCAACCGGGACCAAAGGCGAGGTGAGACTAAACTTTGGCTATGACGCGGGCAGCACAGGGGCCTTTGGTCCCGGTTGGTGGCACCAACAGAGACTAAAGGGGGTGCATTGGTACCGGTCTGTGGCACCAACCGGTACCA
>NC_057801.1:546817147-546817828 GCF_018294505.1 Triticum aestivum
CCCTTTGGGCTGCTGAAAAGAGACCTTTGGTCCCGGTTGGTGGCACCAACCGGGACTAAAGGGGGGCATTGGTACCGGTTGGTGCCACGAACCGGTACCAATGCCTTTGCTATATAAGCCAGCAATCGTGAAAATTTCGCCAGTTCTTCGATCCCTCCGACGCTGCCGCCAGGCTGCCCGAGCTCGTTGTGCCTCTACCGCACCCCCAACCATGCCGCCGTTGCCCCGCCCCGACCACGCCGCCGTCGCCCCTGCGCCCCGACCACGCCGCGCGCCCTCGTCGTGCCTCTGCCGTGCCCCTGACCCGCCCCGTTGACGTCGTCGCTGCCCTCTGCCCCGTAGACGCCATCGCCCCTACCCCGACCATGCCACCGTCGCCCCTGCCCCGACCACGCCGCCGTCGCCACCCTGTACAACGACGCCGGCGCCGTGCCTTTGCCCCTACCCTGACCACACCACACCTCTCCTTGGTCAGGCCAGCGCCGCCCCCCGTCCTCGTTTTTTCAGATTATATGTATATATGATGTTTTTTTTCAAATTATATGTATGTGTGTATATCTGATTATATGTCCTTTTTTAGATTTTTTGTTCATATATATGATGATTTGTTTTTTGCCTTTTTTATAAAAATGTATATATGTATGTATGTTCTCTGTGCATATAAAAGTTAGATTTTTAGTA
>NC_057801.1:546818179-546853734 GCF_018294505.1 Triticum aestivum
GTTAGTTTAATTTTTAGAAAAGTTTTATATATTTAGGAAAAGAAGGAAGAGAAGGAAGAAGGAAGAAGAAAAAAAATATATGCAAAAGTTACATTTTTAGATTAGTATTATAGATCTAGCTAGGAAGATAAGGAAGAAGAAGAAAAAGAAGGAGAGGAAAAAGGAAAATAAGAAGAGGAAGAAAGGAGAAGAAGAGGAGAGGAAGAAGAGGAGAAATAAATAAGAAGAGGAAAAAAGAAGAAAAATAAGATGAGAAGAAGAAAGGAATAGAGGAGAAAGAAGAAAAAAAATAGATTCTATTTTTTTTCTTCTTTCTCCTCTATTCCTTTCTTCTTCTCCTTTTTTTCTTCTTTTTTTCTTCGATTGCTTCTCTTCTATTCCTTTCTTCTTCTCCTCTTTTTATTTCTTCTTTTGTCTTCTTGTTTTTTATCGGGTATGTCATTGTTGATATACCCCCTCCTGAGAACTTCAACACGAGGGGGGGTACCGATATACCCCCTCCCCGATAACATTATTTTCCCATGTATATGTATGTCGCATCGTTGTCGATATAACCCCCTCCCGGATAACTTTGACATGAGGGGAGGTCGATATATATACCCCCTCTCGACCGTGATAACTTATACCACGGCAGCACCCCCTCGGCCCTCTCGCTCGACCAAAACTCTCGAGGACACCCAAACCCTAGAGAAAAAACGATGTTGGTCTCCTACCCCCTCCCGCTGCGCCCCTACCCGACAAACTCTCTCGAGGCCACCCAAATTTACCAAGCTAAAAGAGCATTGTCGTCGAGGCCACCCCAAACCCTTGGAACGTTGTGTCGAGGCCACCCCAAACCCTTAAAGCGTTGTCTAGGCCACCCCAAACCCTAGAGAAGCAGCGTTGAGGCCACTAACATGATTCCTTATGGTGATTAGCTAGCTAGTTCTACGTTTACCACTAATATATATCCATATGTACCATGTTTAAATAATAATTGACATGTTGTAAATATTTGCAGAAACCACGGAGCACTTCCGAGATGAAGCAACATAAGCGATGTTGGGGGACATAATCGCACAAGGAAGTGATGTCGTTGCGTCATTTCTCAACGACACCGATGGTCAGGAAGGACTGGGTGAAGAAGAGGGCTATGTTCATGATGGCTCCGGCCCATTAATGCCGGTACAAGAAGAGGGCTATGTTCATGATGGCTCCAGTGACCCAATGGAGGTACAAGAAGGAGACCGTGTTGACTGCTCCGGTGACCGAACCGAGTCCGGACAGGTATATATATATTAGTTAAGCCCGTGCTGACTACTTAATTGATGCATTCATTGTTTTCATATGCACACATATTAATTAACTATTGTCTTTCTTATTTTTCTCTAGCCCTCCGGATCAAGCTCAACTTCGGTAAAGAAACGAGGCCCGAAGAAACA
Source organism: Triticum aestivum (assembly GCF_018294505.1). Lineage (NCBI taxonomy): Eukaryota > Viridiplantae > Streptophyta > Magnoliopsida > Poales > Poaceae > Triticum > Triticum aestivum. The sequence goes on from NC_057801.1 coordinate 546,819,601, forward strand.
GTTGCGCTCGGATGAAAGGTTTGAGATCACAGCAATCGCGCGCGATGGCAAGCCGATTGAACCCATCCGGACAAGGGATGCATTTCGTGCTCAATGCGGGGTTCTTGTTAGGGACAATATCTCGATCAGTATCCAGCAATGGTTAAAGCCAAAGAAGGAAGACCCTGAGGTGTCGACGTCTTATGTCTCCGATATGCAGAAAGAAGATCTTTCGACAACGCTTAAGGAAAATTTCACCCTACCGCCAGAGGAGGATCCAAAGAAGCCAGTTAAAGAGGAATTGATTAAGTCTCATGCTCTTAAGAAGATGGCAGAACTATTCAGGAGGTGGAAGAATGAGCTGAAAACGTTTGTCGACAAAGAAGAGACACCAGAATTCACCGGCCAGTTTGAGAAGATCAGAGATCAATGGCCCGCATTTGTGGCCCACAAGACGTAGGAAAAGAGTAAGAAGATGTCAGTGACAAACAAGATTAATGCTGTGAAGAAGAAGCATCACCATCACACGGTGTAAGTGCATCACGTGCCCCTTAGTGATTTTGGTGTATTGAAGACTTATAGGTTAAGGGACTGATGCGTTTATGAGTGTACACAAGTCTATAAGTCTATGAGGAGTTTGATATTTATAGAGAAAGTCAACCCCTAAAAATGAAGTTCTTCAACTGAAGACTTTGGATTTCTGAAGACTTTCTGAAGACTTTGAAAGTGAAGAAATTGGTGTGACCTTGAAGACTTGGTATTCATTCGAGGAACATGAAGTGTGAAGACTTTTGTTTTTATAGTTTCATTTTCTCCTTCTTGAGTCATAGGAAACACCGTACTGTTAAAGGGGGTCGAGGAAATACTAAGGAAAAATTTCCATGTGATGCTCAACTCAAAATCCTACACCTACCAATCCCTTCGAGTGAAGCCATTGGAAATCTCATACAGTTCAGTCATATTCTTCAGTGACAGAGATGAAGTTTCTTCTGGTCTCTGAGGAATTTGTTCTGACTGAGGAGTTAGGAATTCACCAGTGTGAATTGCCTACACAGTGAGGAACATGATAGCCCTGAGGTATTTGAGAGTCAAATATTCTGACCATTGCTGTGCTACGCGCCAGCTGTCCCAAAATATCCACCCACGTAACGGTCATATTAGACAAGGGCATTTATGTCTTATCATGTCGGTCTGCTCCCTAGGCTATAAATAGCTGCCCCTTCAACCACTAGCTGGTTGGCTGCTCCGAGAGAAACTGACACTTGTCATTTGAGAGCATCCCATCCTCCGAGGACTTTGAGTGAAATCATCAAGTGAGGATAAACCCAAACCCCAAACCTACAAACCCCAAAGTGATTGAGCATCACTGAAGAGATTGATCCTGAGTGGATCCGACGCTTGTTTCCTTTGAAGAATGTGCTTCTTCCAGACGGTTAGGCGTCAAGGTCTAGAGCATCTAAGAGGAATTATAGATCACCGAGTGACCGAGTTTGTGAAGGTTCGGAAGTCACCTGAAGACTTACCACGAGTGATTGGGCGAGGTCTGTGTGACCTTAGCTCAAGGAGAATACGGTGAGGACTGTGTGTCCTCGAGTTTAAATACTCAGCCGCTCCAACCAGGTGTACAACTGAGACAACAATTGGAACTGGTCTACCAAATCATTGTCTTCACCAAGCTAACTGGTTCTATCTCCTCAACTCTTTCATTTCCTCATGTATGTTGTTGTGTGCCTGTTCATGTCTGTTTGAAGACTTTGACTGAAGGATTTCTCAATTTCCTCAGTTCAATTTCTTCAGTTTGTCCGTCTTCATCTTGTGTTATCCTGTGTTTACACTTTCTGTACTCTGTGCTTGTATTCATTTCATCATGATGACTATGCGTGTGTTCTGCTATGTTTACTTTTGAGTACTTATTCCGCTGTAAGTAGTTCTTCATTTAGGAATTTCCTCACCAGCAAATTCCTCATTGAAGAATTCGTAAAAATCGCCTATTCACCCCCCCTCTAGTCGATATAACGCACTTTCAATTGGTATTAGAGCAAGGTAGTCCCTTGTTCTGTGTGATTTTGGGTTAACCGTCTAGAGTTTTAGTTATGTCGACTGCAGGATTGAGGAACGTATCCCGTGCCATCTTTGACGGTCATGAGTATCCTCGGTGGAAGGCCATGATGAAGAAGCGACTCATGGCTATGGACAACGAACTATGGACCGTCACTGAGATTGGTCTTACCGATCTGTGCAACATGGCGGAGGCTGATGACATTCGCAAGTACACACTGCTTAACCTCACAGCGAAGGATGTCATTTGCTCCAGTCTGTCCCGAAATCAGTTCAGGAATGTCATGCATCTCAATCATGCGAAGCTAATCTGGGACCGTCTCTCTGAGGTCTATGAATGTCATCAAACCCGTCATGATCCTTGGTTTGAGGATTACAAGGACTCTCTCAATGCGATGACATTCGAACCATAATCATCATCCTCTACACCCTGCCTCATGGCAAATAGTGCGAAGGTAACCGAATGTTATCTATCCGAGTCTAGTGATGATGAATCTGGCGATGAATTTGGACCAAGCTATGTCAAACTTGCTTCCCTTGCCACTAAACAACAAAGAGCTTTGGAAAAAGTTCAATACATGCTAAATAAGAGCGATGATATGTTGGGTGAAGAAATGGATCAGTCAAAAGCTTTGGCTGAAAGTCTTCAGAGACTTCATTCCAAGTTTAACAATCTTCAAAGTCATCATAACACTCTCTTATCTGATCACGAGAAGCTTTCTTATGAATTTCTTCAAAGAGAGGAAGATCTTGAGAAGCTAACAGTGAGTTATGAAGATCTTCAGAAGGAGCGTGATTCATTACTAGCTCAACAAATCAGCGCTACTCAGGAAGAATTTGTTCCTCCATGTCTAAAGTGCATTGAACGTGAAACTTCTAATTCTTCACCTGAATGTTCAAATGCTTCTAATGCTACAAATTCTTCATATGTCTCTGCTATCACTAATTCCTCATCTGAGGACAATGCAAGTATCACTGATGATGCAGGGTTGAAGGAATTGTACATGACAGGCATGTACAAAAGCCTCAAAGGGCATCAGACTCTTTGTGATGTGCTCAAAAAGCAGATCCTCAACAGAAACTCTAGGAAAGAGGGTATTGCCTTTGAGAGGAAACTCAATGCTGATGGAACATATTGGAAGCCCGAGCAGTACCCCAAAACCTCATGGGTTGCTGCAAAGGGACCTCCAGTTGATCCATCCAACTTATCTGGCTTTACATGTGAATCTCCTCATTCTTCTGATGAGTCATTTGACTCTAACTATAAACTATTCAAAAATCAGAATGGTGAAGTATTTGCTAGATATGTTGGGACTAACTGCAAGAACGGTTCTCCTATGAAGAAAATCTGGGTTCCCAAAAGTTGCCTTGAAAGTCTTCAAGTGAATGTCCTCATGACACCACCATTGAAGAACATGAACTCCAGATCCGATTCTTCATATGGACCTAAGTCCTCATATGGATCAAATTCCTCAAAAGGATCAAAATCCACATATGACCATCATCGTGCTAACCCTTCTGTTTCACAGGGTAGAGCTAAGGGCTATGAATATGAGTATTAATCTTCAAATCATTATGTTCATAAGTCCTCGAAGAATTTCTCTGCTTATTCATATGCTTACCCTAACCCCTCTTATGTGAAACGAAGTGGACTGGCGTCTATGCCACCTTTCTCATATGGTGCTCGCAGAGTGATGAATTCTTTGCCACCCCTCCAGATGTGGGTGGTGAAGAAAAAGAACTAATCCTTTTTGCAGGGTCAGGTCTCCATTCGTGCTCAAAACGACTGAAGAATTTGCTGGAGACCTGAACAGTGCCTGATAGGACGCAAGCTAATCATGATGAAATGAACTTTCATTTCACACGTCCTCCTAACAGCTTATCTGTTTAATTTGCTCGAAGAAATTGATCTGATGATATTGATGTCATATTCTTTACTGATGAAGTATATGAGTTTGTAAGATGCACTAATTCATCTACAGGATGATCAACCCAAAGCAAACGAGTGGGTCCTTGATAGTGGATGTACGAATCACATGACTAGTGACAAGAATCTCTTGATGGACACTCCTTTATCACCATCACATCTGAAGCACGTCATCTTCGCTGACAAAGGCAAAAGTCAGGTATTGGGTCTAGGTAAGGTTGTGATCTCAAAGGATCGACACATGGACAAAGTCATGCTTGTTGAGTCCTTAGGATACAACCTCATGTCTGTCTCAATGCTTTGTGATCTTGATATGGTTGTAGTCTTTGGCAAATATCGTTGCGTTGTGATCATGGAAGCTGACAATTCCAAAGTCTTCAAAGGCTTTAGGAGAGAAGACTTGTACATTGTTGATTTCTCTACAGGACCACAACCTGCCATGTGCTTACTTGCAAAAGCTTCAGAAGGCTGGCTATGGCATCGACGACTCGGTCATGCGGGCATGAGGAATCTGCACACGCTCGCGAAGAAGAAGCATGTCATTGGCATTGAGAATGTCAAATTCCTCAAGGATCACTTATGCGGAGCCTGTGAAGCTGGAAAGATGACAAAAGCCAAGCATCCAGCAAAGACTATCATGACTACCACTCGACCATTTGAATTGCTTCACATGGATCTCTTTGGTCCTAATCATTATTCTACTCTTACAAATGATGCATCTCTATATGGCTTTGTTATTGTTGATGATTATTCTCGTTACACATGGGTGCACATTGTCACTTACAAACATGAGGTGCAGGAAGTCTTCAAACGTTTTTCCTCGAGGGCTTCAACCAACTTTGGTGTGAAGATCAAGCACATCAGAAGTGACAATGGGACTGAGTTCAAGAATTCCGGTCTTGATGGCTATCTTGATGAACTTGGTATTACTCATGAGTTATCTGCTCCTTATACTCCCCAACAAAATGGTGTCGTGGAGCGCAAGAACAGAACCCTCGCTGAAATGGCTCACACTATGCTTGATGAATACAAGATACCTCGTCGGTTCTGGATTGATGCAATTGATACCGCTTGCCACATCATCAACATAGTATATCTTCACAAATTCTTCAAGAAGACTGCCTACTCTCCAAATTCCTCGCAACTATACTCTATTCATAGGTACAAATGTCCGTTGCTGAATCACTAGGTTCTCATCAACTTAACTCATTTACAGCGTTCCTCAAAGAAAAGTTGCATACCTCTTCAGAAACCTCAGTTGTTCATATTCCTTAGCTAAAGAAAATGGCTGACAAGAAGGCACAGAAGGGAGGAAAGAGGCCTGAGGTCAATACTGCGTTTGAAATCCCTGAGGACATTTATGCTGGATACTGCACTCCTGATGAAGCCAAGTTTGGCAAGGAGGACAAGAATCAGTGCAAGGTGCGGATACAACGGATAGAGAGGAGATGGGCACGAGAATGGAGGGAGTACAGGTATGTAACTCCCAAGTACATGAAGAAATTCGCACTCAACCCTCCATGCTCAAGACCTCCATTGGCACCAGGCCAAGTGGCAGATCCCACCAGCCTCAAGCGCGGTGAGGACTATGCTCATGAATGGGCAAAGCGCCAGGCCAAACTGGCTAAGCAAGCAAAGGAAGCAGTGAAGAAATTCAACGCAGACTCTGCTGCTGCTGCTGCTGCCTCTACTGAGGCCTCTGCTAGTCAGCCAAAGAAGGCAATGCACAAGAAGCCTGCGCATAAGTCTAGTGCTTAACCTTCAATGCCCTCACGGCCAAGCTCCTGTGCTATGCCCTCAAGGCCAGATTCTTCAAGGCCCTCACGACCAATTCCTCAGTCTGCTCCTCCATCTACAAAGTCCTCAGCTCCTCCTTCAAAGTCTTCAGCTGCTCCGACAAAATCCTCGGCACCTATGCATCTTGCCACGTGCCAAAGGACTCAAGGTTTCTTTATTGCCTTAGGAGCATCTGCAAGCTCCTCAGCTGCTCGAAGTTCCTCAGCTGGCCCCTCACTGCTGAAGAAAAAGGCCACTGATGGATGAGGTATTCGACCAAGTCCTCACAAGAAGCAAGTTGCTTTCCAGGTGCCCTCTGATGATGATGAGGCGAATGATGAAGAACTTGCCGAAATCATCAGAAACAGGCAAGCCAGGGCCACTAGAGCGAAAGGCAGCAATGTGCCGCTGATGCTGGATCCAAAGTTGATCCTTGACTATATTGACCTGTGGCACAAGGATCCTAACACGCCTTTGCCGGAGATGAACCTCACTCCTGGTCAAAGTCATGTTCTTATTGCCTTTATTGAGGAAGAAAAATGGAAATTTGAACAAGGAAGAAGTTTGAAGAAAGCGCAGTACAAGAAACGGCGCTACCTCAAGGACAATGTCCTCACTCTCACTCCTGATCAGCTCCATGCCTTGCAAGTTGAAATCAAACAACTGAGTGATGAATTGGATCACTACCATGCTGATTGGAAGGGCGCCAAGGTGCGTTTCGTCAATCTAATGAAGAAATTCACTTCAAGTGTTGCTCCACCTGTGCACATTGAAGTTACTCAGGCTGAAGCATCTGCTCAGCCTACTGAAGAACTTGCCAGCACCGCTGATGACATTCAGGCTGCTGAAGAAAATGAGAGTGCCAGGGCTGATGACTCCATTCTAGCCGCTGAAGATATTGCCAGGGCATCCACTAGTGGTGCGCCTGAAGAAAGTGAACAAATCAGGACAACTGCATCAGTTGTGCCTGAGGAAAATGAACCAAAGTCCTCTGCACCTCATGTGCCTACATCAACTCCGATCCTTCCATCTGCATTAGATGCAAAGAAGACCAAGGCAGCAGAACATGCATCTATGAAGAAAAGGAAGGCATCAACTTCTTAAAATTCTTCAGCTCCAAAGAAGATGAAGACTCTGATCAGTTCAATTGACAATCCAATTGATGTCGTTCCAGTCTCATCAATGCCATCAAAGGACCTTGTTCCATATGGTGATGATTATGTGATTCCTAATGAATCTGATGAAGAAACTCCTTCTGCTGCTTCGTCAGAGCAGTTGGACGGAGAAACTGAAGTGGATAAGATCCCTTCAACCCCAGTCATTTCCTCACCTATGCCTCAGTTTACTGCTGAAGAGCCAGGTGTTGAAGAAATTGAAGATGAGGATGTGGACATTGGGTGTACCACTCCTGTGCTCAATGATGAATTTTGGGACAGTCAACATCCAAACCCTCCAATGTTCACTCCAGTCCAAGCTATTCCTCAGTCCCCCGCCGCCACTGAAGTGCAAATGGGATCTGAAGAACCTCATGCAACCCCAAGTGTTCATGAAGAAATTCCAGCCACTAGTGCTGAAGAAATTGTCAATGAAGAATTGACGACCCAGGCTGAAGCTGCTGAAGAGCCTGAAATTCCTCAGCCTGAGGAACCTGAGATTGTGATTCCTGAAGTGGTGCTCCAATTACTGACACTCCTCAGCCCAAGCCAAAGGATTCATTCTCCAAGAAGCAAAAATTCAAGGCTGATGATTTCTTCGGTGAGCACGTATTCTTCACTGAATTCAACCCATATGACAATGCTCGTCTTAGAAGGAAGCATTTCTGGACTGCCAGCCAGGCCAACTTCTATTCCTTAATGCTATTCAACAAGGACAAAGTCTTTGATCATGAGCATATTCCTCACGTGGACATGGAATCCATGCCTTGCTTCTCTCAAGTCCTCATCATGATTCATGATGCTGGCTTGCTAAATTTCTGCTCTGACATAGTTAATTGGAATGAAGAGCTTATTCTTTAGTTCCATGCAACTCTACATATCACAGGTGATGCTGCTGACGTCAACTCGTGGGTGTTGGACTGGATGACTGAAAACACTCATTACAAGGCACCATTATCTGAATTGCTTCGTGCCTTACCAATCAGTCCTCCACCTGATGGTGCTCGTTGTCTGTATGATGAGCCTGAACTCACTGATCACTATATGCAAGTGCTCATGAAGCCGCTGAAGCCAGAACAAGCTCCAAGGACCAAATTCCTCGTGAAGGAATTGCTCTATGTGCCAAGAACCGTCTATCGCATACTGACGAAGACCATGAGTCCCATCAAAGGCCATGACTCATCCGATGAAGAAATTATCGGAATGATGAAGAATATGCTTTTCAACATCATGCATGGCATCCCCATAAATTATCATGATTTCTTCATGAGGACTCTCACGAATGTTGCACTTTCTCCATTTGAGCTGAAGCCTTACGCGTCATGGATCATGAGATTCCTCAAAACAAGGTCTTCACTCAACTACAAGGCTGATTTTCAGAATCACCTTAGCTACTTGCCCCCTATTGAAGTCCTCAAATGGACAATTTCCTCATCTGATGAGAAGGGCAAGTCACCAGTCGTGATCGATGAAGGCATTCATCCATTGGATGGTCAGTTTCGCAAATCTGCATCTTACTCCACCAATGATGACTCTGCCACTTATGACTTTGCTGCCAATGCTACCAAGTCAAGTCCTCAAGCTACTGCTTCACGTGTGATGACTGACCGTGAACTACTTATAAGTCTTCACTAGAAGGTGGATCAAAATCACAAGTGGGTTAAGCGTCAGTTTGGCTCTATTCTTCACAACATGACTTCTACACATAATGCAGTGAAGAAAAACCACTACTACCTCCATGAAGTGTTTGATCACACCTGGGCTATTCTGTCACATCTATAAGGTGAAGAAGATCTGAAGAAAATGGGCTTCAAGGAAGACTTTGACTGGTCTGCTCCTCCACCGAAGAGATTCAAGAAGGTCAAGGTTCCTTCTTTGGTGGCGAGCTCCTATTCTTCATCACGCGCCACGGACGAGCATGAAGATTTGGACGACACTGCAGCAGGCCCTACAACGACTCAAGACCCTGACAACGCTGGCGCTCCTCCATCATCATGATATTCTTCAGGGGCGTTAGTCCTCAGTTTCAACCCTTTTGGTCATTCATTGACAAAGGGGGAGAAATTTGAGTTAGTCTTCAAGCGGGTCTATCATATATGGGCGTTTTTTTGCTAAGTTACAACTCTCGTTCTTCTGATGACTTTGCTGGATCGAGTTGTAATCTTAAACTCTATGGTGACCTGATACTTTTGTTGTGTTCTTCTGCATGCTTACTCCTCATTAATGTAAATGCACGCATGCTGAATTACATCAGTCAGCATATTTCATCATGCATTTCAAATTCTTCAAATTATATATCAAATGCATGTATGAATTACAAGATATAGGGGGAGATCTCCATGATTATACTCTTCAAGTGTGCATTGAATCAAAAGCAAAGTCCTCACTATGCACATCTTCAGGGGGAGTTCTTCTATATCTTGCAATCAAATTCCTCCATATCATTATTTACACTTCATATGTTTATCCCCATTGAAAACTTAACCTATATTGTCATCAATCACCAAAAAGGGGGAGATTGTAAGTGCATCTAGTGCCCCTTAGTGATTTTGGTGTATTGAAGACTTATAGGTTAAGGGACTGATGCATTTGTGAGTGTACACATGTCTATAAGTCTATGAGGAGTTTGATATTTACAGAGAAAGTCGAACCCTAAAAATGAAGTTCTTCAACTGAAGACTTTGGATTTCTGAAGACTTTCTGAAGACTTTGAAAGTGAAGAAATTGGTGTGACCTTGAAGACTTGGTATTCATTCGAGGAACATGAAGCGTGAAGACTTTTGTTTTTATAGTTTCATTTTCTCCTTCTTGAGTCATAGGAAACACCGTACTGTTAAAGGGGGTCGAGGAAATACTAAGGAAAAATTTCCATGTGATGCTCAACTCAAAATCCTACACCTACCAATCCCTTCGAGTGAAGCTATTGGAAATCTCATACAGTTCAGTCATATTCTTCAGTGACAGAGATGAAGTTTCTTTTGGTCTCTGAGGAATTTGTTCTGACTGAGGAGTTAGGAATTCACCAGTGTGAATTTCCTACACAGTGAGGAACATGATAGCCCTGAGGTATTTGAGAGTCAAATATTCCGACCGTTGCTGTGCTACGCGCCAGCTGTCCCAAAATATCCACCCACCTAACGGTCATATCAGACAAGGGCATTTATGTCTTATCATGTCGGGCTACTCCCTAGGCTATAAATAGCCGCCCCTTCAACCACTAGTTGGTTGGCTGCTCTGAGAGAAACTGACACTTGTCATTTGAGAGCATCCCATGCTCCGAGGACTTTGAGCGAAATCATCAAGTGAGGAGAAACCCAAACCCCAAACCTACAAACCCCAAAGTGATTGAGCATCACTGAAGAGATTGATCATGCGTGGATCCGATGCTTGTTTCCTTTGAAGACTGTGCTTCTTCCAGACGGTTAGGCGTCAAGGTCTAGAGCATCCAAGAGGAATTGTGGATCGCCGAGTGACCGAGTTTGTGAAGGTTCGGAAGTCACCTGAAGACTTACCACGAGTGATTGGGCGAGGTCGGTGTGACCTTAGCTCAAGGAGAATACGGTGAGGACTGTGTGTCCGGGACTGTATGTCCTCGAGTTTAAATACTCAGCCGCTCCAACCAGATGTACAACTGAGACAGCAATTGGAACTGGTCTACCAAATCATTGTCTTCACCGAGCTAACTGGTTCTATCTCCTCAACTCTTTCATTTCCTCATGTATGTTGTTGTGTGCCTGTTCATATCTGTTTGAAGACTTTGACTGAAGACTTTCTCAATTTCCTCAGTTCAATTTCTTCAGTCTGTCCGTCTTCATCTTGTGTTATCCTGTGTTTACACTTTCTGTACTCTGTGCTTGTCTTCATTTCATCATGATGACTATGCGTGTGTTCTTCTATGTTTACTTTTGTGTACTTATTCCGCTGCAAGTAGTTCTTCATTTAGGAATTTCCTCACCAGCAAATTCCTCATTGAAGAATTCATAAAAATCGCCTATTCACCCCCCTCTAGTCGATATAACACACTTTCACATGGGGTCAGGTGGTTACCTCAAAGCCCGACCTTTGTGGGACAAGGCTGAGAATGACCTGATTGCTAAAGGGGTCGAACCAGAGACATTGAGATGGCCAGACCATTGCCGGACTTGGTTCTTCGGGGTTGGCGGAACCTTGGACCCTGTATCAGGGAAGTGCGTTTGGATGGAAGAGAAACTACGAATACCCGTTAGGAAGCTTCGGGAGTATATCGAGAAAGAGCAGGAAAGGATGTTCATTCCAGACAGAGAGAGGGACGAGCTCACAATGGCCCTCGAGAATCCTGAGCACCCTGGACAGACACGAGGCACGCCAGGCTCCCTTCCATGGAAGGCTGGGTTTCTGGACACAGGGGGTTACAAAACCCAGGAGAGGAGGAAGAAAGTGGAGCATAGCCAACTGCACGCGTTGCACGAACGGGTACAAGGGCTAGAGGAACGAGAAGCGGATCGCAGCAAACGACCTGCCGAAGCTTCCCTGAAGCTACCCCGCCATCTCAGCGGAGAAGCAGCGTGGCTTCCACCGAGCAGACTCAGCGGCTGGAGCCTGTCTTCACGGGCTACCCCGTGGATGCTATCACAAAGTCTCAACATTGCCACCTTATGACGCGATGGATGACATTGAAAGTCAAGGCGGTTGTTGATGAAGTCATGTACCTAGGGTAGGGTCATGAACCTGTCCAAGGTACCCTCCCCAAGGACATCTTTTAGAAGAAGCCGTCTTCCAGTCGACCAAGAGGAACTCCACTCGACGGACTAGAAGACACTCGACGAACCTGAAGACACTCGACCATGAAGACTCACTTGACCACCATGAGTTCAAGATCTACTCTGTATCCAAACGGTTTGTAATTAAGTAGTCTTAATGGTCATGATGACACTTTATGTAAGGCGTTACCAGTAATGCCAGACCTTAATGTACTTTAACCCTCCGCTACATGGGCTGGCTGGGGTCTTGGCGTCCTCTATATAAGCCACCCCCCTCCACTGGTAGAAGGGTTCGCACCCCTGTAACTCTCACACACATAATCCAGTCGACCGCCTCCGGGCTCCGAGACGTAGGGTTGTTACTTCCTCCGAGAAGGGCCTGAACTCGTTAAACACTTGTGTGCACAACTGCTCCATAGCTAGGATCTTGCCTCTCCATACCTACCCCCTATTCTACTGTCAGACTTAGAACCACGACAGTTGGCGCCCACCGTGGGGCAGGTGTCTTAGCGACTTAATGGAGAAGTTGCAATCTTTTCAATTCCTATCATCATGGTTTCAGGTGGAGTTTTGGTTGAAGGCCGCAAGATCCGTCTCGGCGCACTCACATTCGTCGCCGACGACTCTGCCTGGCTGCAGGAGGCTCCGCTCGACATGGATGCGCTCCCAGTCCGCGGAGCTACGCACTTTCGAGCATGCGTCCGCGACGTCCTTCTGCGGCAACCGTCGACTCAGTATCAGCCGGTTTTCGTGTCATCCTCCCTTCCAGCTTCCTGCCAGCGTAAGCGCTCCGGTCGGTCGAGGCTTCAGCTGTGGGTGAGGCACGCAATGGCTCACCAGTCGACCACTGCCCAAGTCGCGGCAATCGAGCCCGACGAATCTCTCTACGGCCTGTTCGACCTGTCAACTGGCTCCGCAGAGACTGCATCCGAGTGCGACAGCAGTGATCCGGCGGCGGAGGTCCTGATGGTCAATGGGCCGCATGTTCCCCCTGGCTTTCCTGGCACCGAGGGAGGCAACGGCGGAGGCGATCCATCGCACGACCATGAGGAGTATTTCCCCGAGCCCCTCAACTCGCAGTAGAGGGAAGAGCTTCGCCGCCGGAACATGGATGCGCTTCATACTCCGATCGTTGGAGAAACCCCTGAGGCTCGCGCCTTAGAGGACGCGCACTTGGCCAACCTGGCTAAGCGCATTCGACTGGAGAACCTTCAGCGGGCACTCGACGAGCGCGCGCGGCAACGGATTCCAGACTCCAGTCGACACCAACTCTTTAAACCTCCGACTCAGGTATACCGCACTCCGATCCAGAATTTGGCAACTGCAACACGTATAGCAGAGTCGATTCAGCCTTCCCAGTCAGAGGCTGGCAGAGGCTTGATGTAGATCAGGGATTTACTCCGGGCAGCAGGAGATCAGAATTCGGCTGTGTCGCAGTCGCGGAACAGGATTCATAGCAGGTCTGTGGCGGCGAATACTGTCCAGTCGGCTCATAGCCCCAGATCGCCCCCGAGGCGTGAAGGGCATGGCGACCGACACGATCAGTACAGGAACTATGAGCAGTATGATCACCGAGTCGATCGCAATGATCAACGTCGAGTGCCCTCTCCTCCCCCGAGGGGTGGATCATATATGCCTCGACAGCAGGATGACAGACGCCAGCACAGTGGCGGGCTAAGAATTCCAGTCGACCCCAGGGAACCAGGCTTTGATGCGAGATCCATCATTGTTCAAGGTCTGGTCGACCGGAACAGAGCCCATAGAGAGGGTAATGACAGAGATGTACCCATCAGCAGCCGAGTGCATGTCTCCGGACCAGAGTGTTTCAGCAGAGCCATCAGAGCCGCGGTGATTCCTCCCAACTTCAGGTTGGCGACTGGGGTTAGCAAGTTCAATGGTGAGTCCAAGCCTGATACTTGGCTTGAGGACTACCGAGTGGCTGTTCAGATCGGCGGTGGAAATGACGAGGTGGCCATGAAGCATCTGCCTCTCATGTTGGAAGGGTCAACCAGGGCATGGCTGAATCAGTTGACACCCAGCAGCATCTACACATGGGAGGACCTCTCCCGAGTGTTTGTCAGGACATTCGAAGGAACATGCAAGCGACCGGCGGGACTGACAGAGCTACAATCTTGTGTACAGAAGTCGAATAAGACTCTGAGGGATTACATCCAGAGATGGATCACGCTGCATCACATAGTAGAGAATGTATCGGATCACCAGGCAGTTTGCGCCTTCAAGGAGGGCGTAAAATACAGAGAGCTAAGCCTGAAATTCGGTCGAACCGGAGACATGTCTGTGAGTCGAATGATGGGAATAGCCACCAAATATGCCAATGGTGAGGAATAGGATGGGCTCCGGAGCGGCAAACACAAGTCAGTCGCCCAGGACACCGGAGGTGGAAATTCCAGTCGGAAGCAAAAGCGTAAAGCCGAGCCAGCCGCTCCTGGAGAAGCCTTGGCCCTGAATCAAGGAAAGTTCAAAGGGAAACCCAAGGGGCCTTGGAACCCCAAGAAAGTAAAAGATAAAGAAGGAAATGACGTGTTGGATTTACCATGTCACATCCACACCAAGAAAGACGAAGAGGGTAATTTCATTTACCCGAAGCATACCACTCAACAGTGTCGACTCATGATACAGCAGTTCCAAGGGAAGCAGCCCAAGGACAAAGAAAAAGAGTCAGACAAGGTTGAGGACAAGGAGGATAGTGACGAGGAATATCCGCAGGTCAATTCCACCTTGATGATTTTTGCCGATGTTGAGAGCAAAAACCGACTGAAAGTTATAAACCGAGAGGTGAATATGGCTGCTCCATCAACACCCAATTACCTGAAGTGGTCTCAGACTGCCATTACATTTGACCAATCTGACCACCCCATGCACATAGCCACCCCTGGGAGGCAAGCGCTGGTGGTCGACCCCGTCGTTGAAGGCACTCGACTGACCAAAGTGTTGATGGATGGCGGCAGCAGTTTGAATATACTGTATGCTGAGACGCTGAAAGGGATGGGCATTCCGATGTCCAGACTGAGCACAAGCAACATGAGTTTTTATGCAGTCATCCCTGGCAAGAAGGCCGCATCACTCGGCCAGATTGCTCTTGATGTAGTTTTTGGTGATTCAAAGAATTTCCGCAAAGAGAAGCTGACATTTGAGGTTGTGGATTTCTAGAGTGCCTATCATGCAATTTTGGGCAGGCCAACTTATGCACGTTTTATGGCTCGACCATGTTACGTGTACCTCAAACTAAAGATGCTTGGCCCTAAAGGCGTGATCACTATCACTGGTAACCGCAAGAAGGCAGAAGAGTGCTTCCAGAAAGGCTCAAAGATCGCCGATGCTCAAATGGTGGCAGAAGAGTGGCAGGAACACCAAAGGAATGCAGACCCGAGTGATTTGTTGCGAGCCAAAAAGCCTGCTACGGAATCAACGTTCCAGTCGTCCGGTGAGACAAAACCCGTTCACATCCACCCGACCGACCCTAACGCTGCTCCGACTCATATCTCCACAACACTAGACCCCAAATAGGAAGAAGCGCTCATCCAGTTCCTCCATGAGAACTGGGACATCTTTGCATGGAAACCTTCTGACATGCCGGGTGTACCCAGGGGACTGGCTGAACCCGTGAAGGAACATCTGCGATGGTCCGCCGTCGAGAAAAGGAAGGCTATTGGCGAGGAAGTGGCTCGGCTCCTAGCAGCAGAGTTTATCCGAGAGATTTATCACTCCGAGTGGCTCGCCAATGTCGTCATGGTCCCCAAAAAGGACAACTCGCTTCGCATGTGCATTGATTTTGAGCATATCAATCGAGCCTGCCCGAAAGATCATTTTCCTCTTCCCCGCATTGACCAAATAGTCGACTCGATTGCGGGATGTGAGCGACTGTCTTTCTTGGACGCTTATTCCGGGTACCATCAGATCCGTCTGTTTGGGCCCGATGAGATCAAAACGGCTTTCATCACCCCATTCGGGTGCTTCTGTTATGTCACCATGCCATTCGGCCTCAAGAATGCCGGAGCCACGTTCATGAGGATGATTCAGAAGTGTTTACTCACTCAAATCAGTCGGAATGTGGAAGCGTACATGGATGACATTGTGGTCAAGTCACGGAAAGGTTCCGACCTGCTGACTGACCTTGCTGAAACATTTGCCAACCTCAGGAGGTATGATATCAAGCTTAACCAATCCAAGTGCACATTCGGAGTTCCTGGTGGAAACTTACTTACTTTTCTCGTTTCCGAACGAGGAATCGATGCAAACCCAGAGAAAGTAGGCACAATACTTCGAATGAAACGACCTGTGCGTGTGCACGATGTTCAGAAGCTTACTGGTTGCTTGGCCGCTTTAAGTCGATTCATCTCTCGTCTCGGTGAGAAGGCATTGCCACTTTACCGACTGATGAAGAAGTCAGACAAGTTCGAGCGGACTCCTGAAGCTGATGCAGCGTTTGCAGAGATAAAAACCCTGCTTTCCACCCAGCCGGTGCTTGCTGTCCCAATCAGCAAAGAGCCTTTGCTGCTTTACATTGCATCCACAGGACAAGTCGTCAGTACTGTACTTACGGTCGAGCGGGAAGAAGAAGGGAAAGCCTTCAAAGTTCAGCGCCCAGTATATTATATTTCCGAAGTCCTGACCCCATCTAAGCAATGATACCCTCATTATCAGAAGCTTGTATATGGGATTTATATGACCACGAAGAAAGTTGCTCACTACTTCTCTGACCATATTATCACAGTCGTCACCGACACCCCCTTATCAGAGATTCTGCACAACAGAGATACAACCGGTCGAGTGGCAAAATGGGCGATTGAACTTCTTCCCCTAGATATCAGATTTGAGGCAAAGAAAGCTATCAAGTCCCAAGCAATAGCAGATTTCCTCGCCGAGTGGACTGAACAGCAGTTACCGACCCAAGTTCACTCGGAGCATTGGACTATGTTCTTCGATGGCTCCAAAATGCTGAATGGTTCCGATGCCGGAGTGGTCTTGGTTTCCCCCCGAGGAGATAAGCTCAGATATGTACTCCAGATTCACTTTGATTCCTCCAACAATGAAGCCGAATACGAAGCACTCTTGTACGGGTTGCGTATGGCCATTTCACTCGGCGTCCGTCGCCTCATGGTCTACGGCGACTCGGACTTAGTGGTCAACCAAGTGATGAAGGAGTGGGACCTCAGAAGCCCAGCCATGACTGGTTACTGCAATGCAGTCAGAAAGCTGGAGAAGAAATTTGAGGGGTTAGAGCTCCATCACGTTCCCCGACTGAAAAATCAAGCAGCCGATGACTTGGCGAAGATAGGTTCAAAGAGAGAAGCCATTCCGAGTGGCGTGTTTTTGGAGCATGTTCACACGCCGTCGGTTCAAGAAGATCCTTTCACTGAGGAAGCCCCGCAACCAAAAAGCGCCATAGATCCGACTGAAGTCGAGGTCCCAGCTGTGGTCGATTTAATCATGGAAGTTCTGGTCATCACTCCCGACTGGACAGTGCCCTATATTGCCTATATTCTAAGGAAAGAGCTCCCCCAGAATGAAGAAGAGGCTCGAGAGATCGTCCGCCGATCCAAAGCCTTCACCGTCATGAGGGGACAGTTGTACAGAGAAAGTGCGACTGGAGTCAGCCAGAAATGCATAACACCGGAAGAAGGTCGAATGATTCTCAACGACATCCACTCGGGGACCTGTGGCCATCATGCGTCCTCTCAGACCATCGTGGCTAAAGCATACCGAGCGGGTTTCTACTGGCCCAGAGCAAATGAGATGGCAAAAGAGATAGTCGACAAGTGTGAAGGATGTCAATTCTACTCCAATATGTCGCACAAACCCGCCTCAGCCTTGAAGACCATTCCACTCGTCTGGCCTTTCGTTGTATGGGGGTTGGATATGGTTGGACCACTGAGAACAGGCAGAAACGGCTACACCCATGTGTTGGTAGCAGTCGACAAGTTCACCAAGTGGATTGAGGCTAAACCCATCAAGAATCTGGATGCCGGCACCGCCGTCAGCTTCATCAGGGAGTTGGTATTCAGATATGGAGTTCCACACAGCATCATCATAGACAATGGGTCAAACTTCGACTTCAAAGAATTCAGAGCCTTTTGCACATCTCAGGGTACACGAGTCAACTATGCTTCAGTCGCTCACCCCCAGTCGAATGGACAAGCAGAACAAGCAAATGGCTTAATTCTCAAAGGGTTGAAACCCCGACTGATGCGCGACCTCAAGCACGCAACTGGTGCATGGGTCGACGAACTTCGGTCGGTGCTTTGGGGATTAAGGACCACGCCAAACCGGTCGACTGGGAGGACTCCGTTCTTCTTGGTCTACGGAGCTGAAGCAGTCTTGCCGAGTGACCTGCTTCACAACGCACCCCGAGTCGAACTCTACACCGAAGCTGAAGCAGAGCAAGCCCGACAGGACGCGGTCGACCTTCTAGAAGAAGAAAGAGAGATGGACTTGATCCGATCGACCATTTACCAGCAGGACTTGCGTCGCTTCCCTGCCAGAAATGTGAAGAGTCGAGCTTTCCAGGAGGGAGATTTAGTTCTCCGAGTGGATCAGCAGAAACCAGACAAGCTTGCTCCTACTTGGGAAGGTCCCTTCATCGTCACCAAGGTTATCCATAATGAGGCATACCGCCTTTACAATGTCGAGCACCAGATTGACGAGCCCCGAGCATGGAATGCGGACCTGCTCCGCCCTTTTTATACTTAAGTTTTTCACTCGGATGAGTTGTAATAAAAGTACTCATGTAGTGTATTCATCAAAGACAAGAGTTTCATAATTTTCTCAGTAATTGTTATTGCTTTTGTTCTCATAAATCTATCCCCCAATGGGTGGCTTAGCTGCGAACCCGTTTCGCCTAAGCTTGTAAAAAATCCTACCGAGTGGTAAGCCAGCCTTCCACTCGGAGGCTTAGTTGCGAATCCGTTTCGCTTAAGTTAAACAAAATCCTACCGAGTGGTGAGCCAGCCTTCCACTCGGAGGCTTAGCTGCAGTCCAAGTACTCGCCTAAGTAAACAAAATCCTACCGAGTGGTAAGCCAGCCTTCCACTCGGGGGCTTAGCTGCAGCCCAGTGCTCGCCTAAGTTTTCGAAAATCCTACCGAGTGGTAAGCCAGCCTTCCACTCGGAGGCTTAGCTGCAGCCCAGTGCTCGCCTAAGTTTTTGAAAATCCTACCGAGTGATAAGCCAGTCTTCCACTTGGAGGCTTAGCTGCAACCTAGTGTTCACCTAAGAATAAAAGACATCGTACGCTTCGCAAGGAGGACGAGGCGCAGGTCGACCCCTGCTTCCTCCTTCCGAGCTACGTCACAAACACAACGTGCGTTCCGCAAGGAGGATGAAGCGCGGGTCGACTGCTACCTTCTCCTCCAAAGCCGTGCCACGAAAATCCTACCGAGTGGAGAGCAAACCTCCCACTCGGGGGCTTAGCTGCAGCCCAGTGCTCGCCTAAGTTTCTAAAAAACCTACCGAGTGGAGAGCAAACCTCCCACTCGGGGGCTTAGCTGCAGCCCAGTGCTCGCCTAAGTTTCTAAAAAACCTACCGTGTGGAGAGCAAACCTCCCACTCGGGGGCTTAGCTACAGCCCAGTGCTCGCCTAAGTTTCTAAAATCCTACCGAGTGGAGAGCAAACCTCCCACTCGGGGGCTTAGCTGCAGCCCAGTGCTCGCCTAAGTTTCTAAAATCCTACCGAGTGGAGAAAAAGTTTCTCACTCGGAGGCTTGGTTGCAGCCCAGCACTCGCCCAAACATGACAAGCACAAGTCGACTGCAATTTGTGCTTCACTCCTACCTGCAAAAGAGCATTACAGATACTAGTATATATTCCAACCCAAAGAACATGGTTGTCCGAAAGAAGCAAACGTATTTCAACGGCAAATCAAGTTCGGATAACGTCCTACGGACCCAGAAGTGCTTAGGCATCAAGCCTGTTAAAGTTTGTCGGTTACAGAAATCACTTGGCATTCCGAGGCAAATTCAAATCATCGAGCATAGAAGTTTTTTACCCCTCCTGTGGAGGGCTGGAAGGCGCAACAAACTTGTCCAGGTCGATCCCATCTGCGATCCAAGTGGCAGCCGCGATGAAGGTCTCCATGAAAGAACGGAAGTCATGCTTCCTAGTGTTGGCCACCTTGAGAGACACCAGCTTGTCTTCTCTCACTTCCTTGCAGTGGACGCGGACCAAGGACAGAGCGACGTCAGCACCACACCTAGCAGAAGACTTCTTCCATTCTTGCACTCGACTTGGAACTTCGTTCAGTCGAGTCATCAGCGACTCAAGGTCGTTCTGAAGTGTTTCTTCTAGCCAGAGCGATGTGTCGATGCGCGACGTTGCGGCCTTCAGTCTTGCAAGGTAATCGACCACTGCAGCAACGCGAGACTCGAGGCGGAGCACGTTCATAGCGGTTTCATCCTTCACCGGAGAATTGATAGGATCCAAGCTAGACTCCACTCGACTAGTCTCCTCTTCAAAGTTTTGGCAGAATTCTGTGGACACGATTCAAGGATAAGCTAATGCCCTTACAGCAAGTCAGTAATTACCAATCGGAGATAAGGGGTTACCTTCGAGCATGAGGAATAGCTTCTTGGCGAGTCCTCCCAGATAAACCTCCAAGTCATTTTTCTTTCCCGCCAGTTCGCCAGCTTTGTCGCTCAGGACCATATTGGCATTCTTCAGTCAAGTGACTTCTTGGTTGGCCATGTCGAGAGCAGCTTTCAGATTAGTGTTTTCCTCTTCAAGTTTGTTGACAGAAGCCAACTTCTCTTCTGCAAGTTTTGTCTTGTCCGAAGCCGCTTTCTGCGCCTCGGCGAGGTCAAGGTCCTTCTTCTTTAGAGCATCCCTTAGTTTTTCTGCAAAAATCATAATAAGATTAGACTCGGAGACAGGCAAGAAGCAAGGACAATCGTCAAGATTCTCACCAAACATGCCTTTTGCCTCCTCCTTCGACTTCGTAAAGTTCTCTTGGACAAGCTTCTAGTCAAGTTCAAGCTAGATATGCTTGTTCTCCAATTCGGTATAACGAGAAACAGGGTCACAAGATTTCTGCGAAAGTTCAGTCGACAAACATCAACGACAGATCACTTCCGAGTGACTAAAAGAAAAATCATAGTATTTCTAAGACTACAGTTGAATCTAAACATTCAACTATAGTCTCGAGGACTACACCCAGTGGGTGCACTCAGCGTGCCCCCACTAGTTCTATTAGCTAGACTCGGAGTCGATCAATCGATCGGAAGCAGTTAACTGTCAGCAGTAAAAAAAATCAGACCGTAGCCGACTGCCAGCAATCGACCATGGTCTCTGGGACTACACCCAGTGGGTGCACTCAGCGTGCCCCCACCAGTTCTATTATTCCACTCGACCAAGCTCGAGTGAAACAAGTAAAGTGAGAAATCTCAAGACACAAAGACTACAGTCGACTGCCAGTAGTCCACCGTAGAATTGACACACCCAGTGGGTGCATGACAAACATCAAGATTTCCAGTCGATGTTTAACTAACCTGGACATTACTCTGGAGAGCTGAACTCGCGTCATAAGCTGCTTGGCTGGCGGTTCGGATCGCCTTCACCTGCTCCATCATAATCCCGGCCTGGCGTATGGCTTCCTTGGCAGCGCTTGCTTGGTCCTCCGGGACGTGGTAGGTGGAGAAGAGAGAAGGCGGGTCAGCACTCGACGATGAAGGGCGGGCAACCGTCAACGGCTCCGCAAAGGACACGGTAGCCCGAGCAACGTTGCTCCCCTCTGGAATCAGTGGTCCAGCTGCTGACACAACCTGAGCAGCCGTGCCAACAGTCGCCTTCCTGCTCCTCCTCTGCCTCAGTGGCACTTCATCGTCATCGTCACAGAGATCGATGACAATGCTAGGTGGAGCTGCAGAAGAAGTTCAAAGTCAAAAATAAAGATTCAATCGACCGAAAGCGAAACCGCGCAGATCATACCAGGATGAGAAGTAGCAGCATCTTCCATTTCTTGATCCTCATGCCTAGCTGAAGTCTCAGAAGTAGCAGCACTGCGATTTCAAATATCAGTCGGTCAGCGATTGAGTCGACCAAGAATGAAAAACATGAGTTATGCCGTTACCCAGAAATAGTCGGAATCTCCATCCTCATCTTCGGCAGGGCCTTCGCCGGTTTTGTCGGGGCCGCTTGGGGTTGCTTCAACGCCTTTTCAGTCGGTGCCGGTGAAGTTATCCGAGGGTGTTTTGTCGACTGCCCAGCAGGCACGACTCCCTTGCCACGTTCGGCCGCAGGGTCGTGGGCAAGCTTGGACCTCCTTTCGGAACGAGGAGGCACAACTTCCTCCTCCTCTTCCTCCTCATCGGAGCCTACATCTTCATCACCCTCATCGGCATCCGACTCCCACTCCTCTTGACTTTCGCCTCCACTTCCTTCCTCCTCTTCGGCCTGTGCTTGCGCCCCGTTGGGCATCGAGTACAACTCGGTGGTTTCCTGAAAGACAACAAGCAAGACAAAAGTCAATCGACTGATCTAAGACGAAACAGAACGGACGGAGCAATCGGAGAAAAGTGGTCGTACCTTGTCCGCCTCATAAGATTGGTCGAGTGGCGGGATCCTCCTGGCTCCACGAGGGTTGTCCTTGTTCCCCGTAATGGGAGTCATCCACCTCTCTAGTGTGGCATCATCGACCTCCTCTGGGTGGACCCGAGTGGTGTCTTCAGTACCAGAGTACAACCACATCGGGTGGCCCCGGTACTGGAGAGGTTGGATGCGCTGCCGAAGGAAAACCTCCAGAAGGTCCATGCCAGTCACACCGTCACGAATCAACTGGACTACTCGCTCCATCAACATTTTAAATTGAGCCTTCTCCTCCAGAACTACTTTCAGAGAGGATGGCTTGTTCACTCGACTCATAGAGAAGGGAGGGAACCCAGTCGACTGCCCTGGCGTCGGCTGGTCTTGGCAGTAGAACCAGGTCGTCTACCACCCTCTGACTGACTCGGGAAGGGTCATAGCTGGGAAAGCGCTCTTACTCCTCATCTGGACCCCGAGACCCCCACACATCTGGATTACCTGAGTTCCTCTTGTCGTTGGGGCTGGCCTTTTTCACCGTCTGAGAACGACAAGTGAATATGTGTTTGAAGAGGCCCCAGTGCGGCTGACAACCCAAGAAGTTTTCGCACAAAGATACAAAAGCGACGAGATAGGCAATGGAATTGGGTGTAAAGTGGTGAAGCTGAGCCCCAAAGAAATTCAGAAACCCTCGAAAGAAAGGATGCGGTGGCAGAGAGAACCCTCGATCTACATGAGTCGCCAAGAGGACACACTCACCCTCCTGAGGCTGTGGCTGCCACTCCATCCCTGGGAGACTCGCCGCCCCGTGCGCAACCAGGCCTTCGTTGGCCAGGTCATCGAGATCCTTTTGGGTGATGGTCGAGCGGATCCAATCACCCTGGATCCAACCTTGCGGCAAACGGGACCGCGACGAGGATCCCCCTCGACTGGTCGCTCTCCCCTTCACCTTCGCCATCGCCTTCTTCGCCCGCTCCAAGGCTGCCGTCTTCTCTTTCACCATTGTCGCTGACGAGGCTGGAATGGAGCAGCGGCGCTGGGCAGTTGGTGGGCGCAGCGGATGAATTTGGAGACGAGGGAGGGGAAAATGAGGAGGCACTGTTCAAAAAACCTCCGCCAGGTTCCTATGGAGTCACTTCCGAGTGGTCGACAGGTAGGCCCGGGCGATCCTGTCAAATCCCGAAACAGTCGCGCAGGCGATACGTGGTGAAAAAGGCGGTACGGGAATCGAGGCGTCCCTGCCTTATCCCATCCGAGTACCGCGGTCTTCTCCGCTTCGTGCGCTTCCCAAAATTCAGATCCCACTAAATCCGCTAACCACAGGGCAACTTGTCAGACGGAAGATCTCCTGCGATCCGTCGCTCGGAAATCTCCAAGTTCATAAAGTTCACTCGACAGATATAAAGAATGGATCAAGGCGACTGAACGAAAGTTGACACCCTCACTTGAAAGTCATTGATCCAGAGCAAAACACCTTTACAGCACAAGAAAGCAGGTCGGAAAGATTGCCAACTCCTTCCTCACTCAAACCTCGATCCAGTCGGGGGCTACTGATGAAGTCATGTACCTAGGGTAGGGTCATGAACCTGTCCAAGGTACCCTCCCCAAGGACATCTTTTAGAAGAAGCCGTCTTCCAGTCGACCAAGAGGAACTCCACTCGACGGACTAGAAGACACTCGACGAACCTGAAGACACTCGACCATGAAGACTCACTCGACCACCAGGAGTTCAAGATCTACTCTGTATCCAAACGGTCTGTAATTAAGTAGTCTTAATGGTCATGATGACACTTTCTGTAAGGCGTTACCAGTAACGCCAGACCTTAATGTACTTTAACCCTCCGCTACATGGGCTGGCTGGGGTCTTGGCGTCCTCTATATAAGCCACCCCCTCCACTGGTAGAAGGGTTCGCACCCCTGTAACTCTCACACACATAATCCAGTCGACCGCCTCCCGGCTCCGAGACGTAGGGTTGTTACTTCCTCCGAGAAGGGCCCGAACTCGTTAAACACTTGTGTGCACAACTGCTCCATAGCTAGGATCTTGCCTCTTCATACCTACCCCTATTCTACTGTCAGACTTAGAACCACGACAGTTGTTGGCTCTGTTATACCTAATGCACCTGGCTCAACCTACCACGACCAGCCGATTCCAGAAGGATATGCTAGGGTGATGGTGGATCAAATAACGGACGGAATTGAGGACCTTGAGCTTGACCACCCTACGGGTGAAGGGGAGATTCGGCTAGGTTCTTCTCTGAAGACTCCATGCCTATGCGGAAGGAGCTGATCAACCTTCCGAACGGGACGCCTCCGGCTCCTCCTCCTCCTCCGGCGAGTCAGGGCACTCCGCATCCTCCTCCGCGTCCTCCGGCGAGTGATCATGGCACTCAGCCTCCTTCCCCGGCGCGTGGTGGCACTCCGCCTCCTTCTCCGCCTGCGCCGGCGCGCCCGAGCAGCCAGCTGTCTCCTTCTTCTCCGCCTCGCCAGCAAGGGCAGAAGAGACCCGCCACCGCCCCAGCTGCTCCGGCGCATCGTAGTCCTTCTCCTCCGCCTCGTAAGCAAGCACGAAAGAAGACAGCCGCAGCCGCTCCGTCTGCCCCGGCGTCTAGCAGTACAGCCAGAGGCGGGAGGCAATACAGATACAGTCCATCTCTCAAGCCTCTAGAGAAGTTACTGTACAAGAAGAGCGAGGAGGAAAACGCGAAGATCGTGCGGACCAAAGTGAAGGACTTCTTTGAAGGGTTGAAAGCAAAGAGACATCCACCTCCGGAGGAGAAGGTAGATCCGGTGAAAGCAAAGCGCACTATGGATGCCCTGAGGAAACCACCAAAGTCTCCGCCGAGAAACAACTATGAGCGCATTACTGAACATGCATATCTCCAAGCGGAGCGGTCGGGAAGTACTGTCAGTGATCAAAGGTTAAAAGAACGAGCAACTGGGAAAAAAATTTCCCAGCTCGGCGAACAAGCAAAGCAATCGTGCCCCCTGCTCAATGTGTCTAGCGACATCGTCGCTAATGCTCCGGGGACGGCACCCGGTTATAACAATCTTAGAGATTACCTGCCTGACGATGTACATTTTGATTTCTTGGAGGTGAACGAACACAGATACGAGTACGGGAAGCCTCTCGTCAAAGATGAAAAATCTCTAACAACTATGATGCGAAGATTCCACAATTGGTACATGAAAACCTGTAGAGAGTCTGGGGGGATGAATACTTTGTATCTGAGAATTTCAGAGGAGCACGACCTCGTTGGAACTGATATGTTACCTGTTCTATTTGAGGAGTTCTTCGAGTTCTTCAATCAAAAGGCCCTCGATAAATTAACAGTCTTTTGCTACTGTCTGTAAGTACTATTTCTGTCATTAAGTCTCTATATATAGCTCGGCTCTTTCATTGCATATATTTATAATTAATTATCTTCACTATATTATGCAGATTGAAGATCGTCGAGTGCAAAAAACAAGAAATGTATGATATTGGGTTCGTTAACACAAATATCATAGATGAATTTCAGGTTAAAAAGAAGGCCGAAGAGGCCAAGGACAACTTGCTACAATCGATGATCAAAAATCAAAACAAAGATTTAATACTATTTCCTTACAACTTCAAGTGAGTGTCACTGTGGTGTGCATATTCGATTTCCCTTATTACTCGAGCGAGGTTATAGTAATGTAATTGATGAGTTATGCATGCGTGCGCAGCTTCCACTATGCTCTTCTGGAGATTAAGCTTGAGCAGGGACTAGTAACCGTCTTAGACTCAAGACGAAAAGATCCCGAAACCTATGCGGACATGACTAAAACGCTCAACAAGTAAGTTCAATCGATCATTATCGCACCATATCAGCAACTTTTTATTCATTTCCTGTTGTCTCAAGTAATAATAATTATTTTCTTTGTCTTGCAGGGTTTGGAAACAGTTCACCGCAGAAGCTCTGGGACTGCCGAAGGAGCTGCGATATACATACCCGAAAGTAAGTACTACTAGCTAACTAGTTGCGCACATCTCCCGTTGATTCTATAGGTATACTTTCATCGATGCCATTTATAATGCTTCATTATCAGTTTGATTGACCTCTATTTCTCGTAAAGTGCTTGTGGCAGGAACTCGGGAATGATTTTTGTGGATACTACGTGTGCGAGTCATCTACAACGCGACTTTGAAAAATAAGCGGGGCTACTCTAAAAGACAATATGAAGTGCGTAAGCAATAATATTCACAATTTCATTTTATTACACCATCATTTTTGTTGAGTTTCATTCATATATATGTATTAACCCCCTTCTTCAAATTAGATGTGGCAGATGCGGAATGAACTCCTACCACAAGATCGCATGAAAGCAATTCAAGAGGAATTGGCAGGATTCTTTCTTGACCACGTCATCAATAAAGCCGGAGAATACCATGTGGAAGTTGATTTCAAATGCTAGGGGATTGTAAGAGATCTTACATATTGTATATATGTATGTAGCCAGTAGCGTCGAATAGATAATATGAAAACTTGTTGTTCGACCAATCTCTCGGAAAAGGAGAGGTCGATCGATCACTTCTCTTGGTATGCATGACGAACTTCTATACTTAATGGTTTCCTTCATTTTCTTACTAGCTACCGTGTCGAGGGCCTCTCTATGTACAGTACGTAGCGTCGACCAAGCACGGACATAAGAGAGGACACTTCTCTTTATTAATTAGCTAGCTAGCTAACACAATATATGAAACACCTAAATTAACCCCCCCCCCCCTTTCAAAAAAAACCCCAGCCCCTGAAATGCTGACGCGTGGATGCCTTTTGGTCCCGGTTGGTGCCACCAACCGGGACCAAAGGGCCTCCTGCCTGGGCTCGCCGCACCGACCACGTGGAGGCCCATCTGTCCCGGTTTATGCAAGAACTGGGACTAAAGGTATAGGGCATTAGTACCGACACTTTAGTGCCGATTCAAAAACCGGGACTAATGGCCCTTACGAACCGGGACTATAGGTCCTTTTTCTACTAGTGAGATGTAGAAGAACGGTAGGAAATGGATGGGCACCGGCGGTGGCCCAGAGGATCCCTACGGAAGACCCTGTTACGTTCGTCCGTCTTCAAACACCATGCAGTGCGAAGACTCAAAGTAGGGAATGGTTCTTGCGGGTAAAGTGCACAAGACTCTGCAGAGTGGAAATCTAATCAATTAGCCGTGTCCCCGGTTACGACACCTGAGCCTCTGGAAACTGACTTATTCAGAACTTTCAACACCAAATAAAAATTTAATTAATTGATGGGTTATTATTGATTTAGGGAATGAAGCACTGGTTGGCGGAACCATCTCAATAACAACCAATATTTTGTAGTAATTGCAAACAAGTCCTTTTGTTGTAGGAAAAAAATTTGTTTTTCGCAAAAACTTAAACTTAAAGCCCCACAACCAAATTGCATATAGTGTTAGTAGTTTATTTTCTTTCTATGAC
The DNA here is from genome assembly GCF_018294505.1 of Triticum aestivum. Lineage (NCBI taxonomy): Eukaryota > Viridiplantae > Streptophyta > Magnoliopsida > Poales > Poaceae > Triticum > Triticum aestivum. The sequence goes on from NC_057801.1 coordinate 546,847,218, forward strand.
TTGCTGGCATATTCAAAATGCTGACCTACATGATTGCAACGTCTTATGTTGCAAAGGAGTTTTCCGACCAGGAGTGAGGCTACGATCCACGCTCGGTGATTGCCCTATGGAGTCGAATGGAGTCGATTATCGGCTACGCTTCCACATTAGTTTTTTCTCATGAGTTGGCCTTCGGCCGATCTTATTATCATGTAATAAAGACTCTATATGAGAACCGTGTAATAAATCAAGTGTGATTGGACTTTGATATTTTCATCAATGTACCGTGTGTGCCAACATGATCTTGGGATGATACAGATACAGAGACTTGACCGTTTTCGCAAAAATGCTAGACCTACAAATAGCTGTCACGTAACCTACGTAATTTGCTGAAGGGCTAATCAAACTGCCCCCCCCCCCCCAAATCAGCAACGGCCAACTCAGCAATTACGTAGGATACGTAAATCTCCCTACGTAGGTGTAGCATTTCTCCCGTTCTCGTGTTCGGTCGCTACACCACAGGGGTGTCTTGATCGAAACTGGACTTCACTTCCACCCAGCTCAGATTCGCTTCACGTAGATCGAACTTCTCGGAAAGGAACTGAAATTTGGAAGAGGCGAGTAACAGAGAATCGTGGGTGGCGTAGAAAAAATCTTTACAATTATCAAGCTCCTTTTTTTATGGTAGTTCTAAAGCTCCCTAAAAATAGAGGCACACGAGAGCTTCAATGTTTTTCCTCGAAGTGGACCACATATTTAAGCAGGGGCAAGACCCATACGACGCTTGTGGAGCCAACCTTAGCTTACGAATCCTGCACACCCGCTATGGGCCGGCCTTGCTAACCTCAGCCCGCTCGCTCGAGCTCGACTAACTAGTTCAACCAGTTGACCAATGACCAGCCAAATAGTTGATTGTGACTCTTTGAAAAGTTCAAAAATTGGAAAATTGGGAAAAAAGTTCGCAAACTGGAAAAATGTAAATTTGAAGTAAGTTCATGAAACTTGGGGAAAAATGTACATGAATTTGAGAAAATTTCACAGATTTGACTAAAAAGTACATGCATTTCAAAAGTTTCACGGGTTTGAAAAAAGTTCACACTTTAAAAAGTACAAAGATTTTGAATAAAAAAATAAGAAATTGAAAAAGAAATCACTAGATCTGAGAAAGGTTCATCGATATTGATATAAAAAGTTCACACATTTGAAAAGTTCATTTATTTTGGAAAAGGTTCTCGAATTCCAAAAGGTTCTTCAATTTTGTAAAAAAATCACAGGATTTTCTAAAAAAAACAGGGATTTGAGAAAAGTTCATTGATTGGATAAAAACAAAGTTAACAAATTTGAAAAAAAACCATCAATTTATAAATATCACAACAATGCAAAAGGTTCATGTATTTTAAAAAATGTCCATGAATTTGAATTTTTTTGTGTATTCTAAAAAGGAAATAAATAAAATAGAAGGAAAAGGGTCTGGAAGGTGAAGAATAAGAAGCAACAGAAGTATTAGTAGGCACATCAGGTCAGTTGTCCGAGTTGGTTGCTTAGTTTGGAAGGAAGCGGTGAGGTTTTGAGTCCACATCTCACCACGCGCGCCATTTTATGATGGTTGAAAACAAATGGGCAGAGCCCAAGATGGATGGGGTTGTGCGCTGGTTTGGTCAGTGGCCTCTAACCGGTGCTGAAGGCGCCAAATAGGTAAAAACTTGAATTTTTGAAGCCCAAAAGAAAAGCATACTAGTAGCGCATGTACTAGTACTTCGCCGGCCCACTATTGAAAACAAAAGCCAGCGTGGTCCTTGAAGCTGGAAAACCTTATTCGCCGCTCTGTGCGGTGAATTGTCTGAATTTCGCACAGGGGCAAGCACGAGAGCGACGATAGTTGGGCCGGCCCACTTAAAGCTTTACACGGTGCAGCCAACGGTTTTGGGTTCCCTGAACCGAGTTTCTCCTGTGCTGTTTCCATTCGTGTTTTCTCGGTTTTCTATCAGTTTTTTACTTTTGATTTTTCGTTTTTTCTTTTTTATGCTTCATTTTCTGTTCTTATTTATATTTTCTTTTATTTTACTTTCTTCTTTTACCTTTCTCACTTTTTTTTCGTTTTTCAAAATATGTTCAGAAATTTCAAAAAGTTCAAAATGTGTTCCAAATTTCACAAGATGTTCCTATTTTCAGTTTTTGTTCGGAAATTAAAAAGTTCAAAATTTGTTCGCTTATTTTCATTTTATGTTTCTTTTTGTTTCCTTTTCCTATTTCGCATTTATTCTAAAAAATAGTGTATTTTGAAAATCTTTCATTATTTATAAAACAATCCGCATTTTACAAAAAATTGGGAGTTTCCAAACATTGTTCAGGTTTTCAAATTGATTCTGCAGTTTTAAAAAATGTTCGTCTTTTTAGAAAACTTCTGTTTTTGCAAAAAATGTTCCGGTTTTAAAAAATTGTTCGCAAATAGCAAAAAAATGTTCTCGTTTTCGAAAAATGTTCGGGTTTCCAAAAAAATTTCATGTTTCCAAATTTGTTCCGCAGTTAAAAAGTGTTCGTATTTTCAAAAAACTTTTATGTTTCCAAAAAATTGTTCGCAAATTTCAAAAAATGTTCTCCTTCTAATTTTTTTTCGTGTTTTCTAAAATTCTTCATGTTTCCAATTTTTTTCCACTTTTAAAAAATATTCGTGTTTTCAAAAGACTTTTGTGTTTCCAAAAATTGTTCCTGTTTGCAAAAAATGTTCATATTTTATTTTCTGTTTGGCAGTTTTAACAAACGTTCCTGTCTAATAGTTTTTTTAAGAGTTTCAAAGTATTTTTCCTGTTTCAAATAAAAGTCCATATGTTCCCATATTTTTTTCTGATTTTCAAAAATTGTTCGCATTTTTAGAAAATGTTTGTGTTTTTGTCAAAATTTGTTATTTTTTAAAAAAAGTGATCATGTTTCATAAGACATTCTTTTTTAAGCAAATTGGATTTCTTTAAACATGAACAATTTTTAGAATCCTGAACATTTTTAGAAATATACGAATTATTTCTGAAAACGGAACATTGTTTTCTTATTTGATGAACTAACGTCAGTGTAGAGAGCATGTTTTGGAATTTCGAGCAAAAAAAATCAAAAACAGAAGAAAAAAGAAAAAGAAAAATGTTGGATCTGCGTTGGTTTTTGGTTCTTATGGGGTTCCTCTGGTATTTAATCATTCAGGTAGGTTGTTTCTTCTGGCTAGCAAAACATTGCGTGAAGCTAGAGGTCTCTGGTTCGATCTCTCGTAGCGCTGGACTTTTTGCGAATTTATACTACAGCGCTCGATCGCTTTTCGATACACAAATCCCTTGTTCGCAATTGGGCCGGCCCAGTCGGATCGCCTGTGCGTTTGCCCGACAGTGTGCCGCATTAAGCGGCAGATAGGAGCTCCCCTTGAAGCTGACGCACGACTCGCAACCGCCTAGGGCAGTTTGCCGGCAGGCGGCGACAGACCTTGCAGGCCGCAGCCAATCAACACTGATGGTGGAAGCTGTCACGTTGCGCCCGATGACCACGACGATTAGTTTGTGGTGAGTCGCTCTTTCATTAGTTTGTTTGATTGATGTGACAATACTGATCCGCAATTCCGCATAGGGATTTAGGTTGAATCAATTTCTTAATTTAGAACGAATTAATTAGGTGCAACAATCTCTTCTTTTATCCTCACAAATTGATATTGAAAATTAGACACAACACACATATACTAACATTTGGATTTAATTTTCTCATCGATTGTGGTTGGGTTTGTGTATAGTCGTGATGAGGAAAAACAAAATATTCATTTGGCAGGGAATTTCTTGTCCTGGAATGGAAAAAAAAAGCCAGCCACTTCGTTGATTTCATCACGGAGTTGGTTCGAGCAAACAACGAGAACCATATTGAACTATCAAATCGCTCAATAAATTTGCTATGTTATGTTTTTTCTTGTCGAATCTGTACCCAGCACCCCTATGCCCAATACTTTTCCTCGGCCCGTTTAGCAGTCGAACTTTCTATTAAAATACTTTTCAATTTTTTAAGAATAGATTTCTTGGGGAATTTTTTTAAGACTAAAAAGGATTGTTAGCAAATGCACAGGTCTGCGGCCCGTGTAGCAGTATATGCGGGTTGTGTTGGTCACTTTTCCCGTTGATTTTTTCAGCCAATTTTTTCACTTCAACCGGTTTTTTTAATAAAACATTTTAATTAAAAAATATTAAATTTTTCAAAAAATGTTCAAAAAATTTAAAAAACGTTTGTAATTGCTTATAAATTTGAACGGGGTTCATGAATAAGAAAAATATTCAAGAATTCTAAAAAAGGTTGAAGAGTTTTAAATATGTTCATGAACTTTAAAAAAAATCATGATTTTAAATATGTTCATGAATTTTAAATCATGATTTTTTAACATGGTCAATTTTCTTTTAAAATGTTCATGTTTTTTAGAAAATGTTTGTGAATTTATTTTATTTCATGGATTTAGAAGTACTCATGCATTAAAAAGATGTTCATGAATTCATAGTATATTCCGTAATTTCAAAAAATATTAATGAAGTTAAAAATGAAAAAAAATATAAAAAGAAACAGGAAAATAAAAGTGCAAATGGAGAGAAAGGTAGAGAGAAAAACCCCTGAACGTGACCTACCCAAACCAGACGGATTGTCCTACATGACCGTTCCAATAGCACCCTTGAGAGTCTGCATTTGCTCGACCCCCTCCACCGGCTCCACGGTATTCACGGAGTATGAATTGTAATAATAACCCTTGGTAGCCAAGAATAATTAATTTGATAACCAGAAAACGACGCAATAAAGCCCGGGCTTACTCTTTAGTTCTGTGGATACGTTAGCAAACCTTGTCCGGTGCATACCCTCTTCCAGATGTTGTCAGTCCCTCCTCACCATCTCACTTACTCCTTTAGTCTACTTTGAATGTTTAGTTCCCTTGGCTCCAAACCTGGGACCTCTGCACGCTATATCGACTCCTGTCAATTACACAGTCGTGATCGTTGCTACTTCTACTTTGCCAACCCAGCATCGATTCCAAACAAGGTTTATTATGGCCGACTGATAGGAGCACTGTCCTCTACGCAATAGGACTGACGACCGCCATGGGTTACCTGGTCCGGCGCTCAGTGCAGCGGCCGAAACGACATCCATGGATGCTCGCCGTTTGTCACACATCATGCTAGGAGGAGGTGGCCAGGAAGATGATACAACTGCCATTACACTAGATTGAAGTTGTTTTCAATTAAATTAATGCTGCTAGATTTAGTTCTTTCTTGATTTTTGTGGGAGTACATTGATCATGTGTGAAATAAACAGCAAAGTTATATAATACTATACCATTATTTGATAACAATTCAGCATGTAGAAATTTTATGTAGCTTGCCTTTTATAGAAATTGGCGAGCTATATGATTTGTAGCTATCTTCAAGGCCTAGCTGTTGTTAAAGTTTACAACTTATGGAATATATGATTTTTGAAAATATGCATTGTACTTCCTTCATTCACAAATTTAAGATTTTTTAACTATATTTTGAGTCGGATGCATATAGACACATTTTAGTATTTTGTTAACTTATTCCAGTCTATATGTAGTTTGTATTGAAATACAAAACATCTTATACAATATTTGTGAATGGAGAGAGTATATAATTACTAGTACATTGTCAGTGCGAGACTGAGAGACATCAGATCTATTTCATTTCTTTTGAAAGGGCAGCTTCATATCATTCTTTTAAAAAAATTATGTTCATCACAAATAATACCCGTTAGTTCTCATCGAACTAATTACACAAACAGGATGATCACATGACTGATTTACATGATGAAAGTCATCATCGTGTAAAATCATGTAAATGACTTTGACTTTCATTCACAATGAGGTGATCCACAATGAACGTCCACCATTAATGGAAGCATCAAAGAGGTTTTTAATGAGCTACCTTGATACACTGATTGGTTTGAAGATAGATCTTATAAGAGATCAGAACAAAGGGAAGCAAATAGTTACATATGATAAAGCACTAGCACTACTAGGAGAAAGCATATAGATAGAATCTTAGTAGCGATGGGTACCAACCAGCGCTACAAGTAGGAAAGCAACAGTAGTGCTGGATGGTGGGGCACCGCTACTGCTAAGTGGCCCCATCACCACCGAACGAGACTGCACATAGTAGTAGCGGTTGGCCTAAACCAGCGCTACTACTGATCCCGTAGCAGTAGCGTGTGTCGGAGGCCCACCGCTACCGCTATTTGTGCATGGTGCCAGCAGGTGGGCCCTGATTAGCAGCAGCGCATGTTTCTTACACACACTACTGCTCTTGGGCTTAGCAATAGCGCACACCCTAGACCAACGCTACTGCTATGGGTGCCTTATCAAATTCCCTCCTCGCGCCCAACCTTCTTCCTCCCCTCACTCCTCATTGCCTCACTCTGCCTCTGCCACCGCCGCATTGTTGCCATCGTCCTCCCTTCTCCTTCCTCGGTATGCTGCGACCCTCCTCCCTCCTCCTCCTTCCTCCTCCTCCTGGCGCGCCCTCCT
>NC_057801.1:546853982-546898450 GCF_018294505.1 Triticum aestivum
CTCCTCCTCCCTCCCTCCCTTTGTTGTATAATGTAGTTTTTTAATGTTTTTTCAATACAATAGAATGTAGATTATTTGCATGGAGCAGAAAATTTTCAATGTAGGTCTTCTTTTGAATAGAGTATATTTTTTAGTAAATGTAGGTCTTTTGAATAGAATAGAAAATTAGTAAATGTAGGCCTTCTGAACAAAATATTTTCAATGTAGGTATTTGAATAGAATAGATTTTTTTTAGTAAATGTAGGTATTTTTAATAGAATAGAAATGTGGCGTAGGGTACATGACCGATGATATGTTAGTAGTTGTTATAGAAAATGTTAGTAGTTTCATTATAAAAAAAATTAGGTATAGAAAGTTTCAAAAGTTTACTAATCTTGTTCATAGGTTTGGATGTAGTTGATGCCTACTGAATTTGGAGAGATAGAGAGAAAGAGAGACCTAAAGATATAAAATGGTTTCGCAAAAAATGGAAATGATACCAAGTTTGAAATTTTCTATACAAATGCTCATGTGTTTATGGTTGATGGAAATATGCCATAGAGGCAATAATAAAATGGTTATTATTATATTTCCTAAATCATGATAAAGGTTTATTATTCATGCCAGAATTGTATTGACCGGAAACTTAGATACATGTGTGAATACATAAACAAATACCGTGTCCCTAGTAAGCCTCTACTAGACTAGCTCGTTGATCAAAGATGGTTAAGGTTTTCTAACCATGGACATGTTGTCATTTGATAATGGGATCACATCATTAGGAGAATGATGTGATGGACAAGTCCCATCCGTTAGGTGCTTTCTTTATTTCAAATTCATATTCCTCCGACTATGAGATTATGCAACTCCCGGATACTGGAGGAATACCTTGTGTGCTATCAAATGTCACAACGTAACTGAATGATCATCAAGATTCTCTACAGGTATCTCCGAAGGTGTTTGTCGAGTTGGCATAGATTGAGATTAGGATTTGTCACTCCGAGTATCGGAGAGGTATCTATGGGCCCTCTCGGTAATACACATCATAAGCTTGCAAGCAAATGACTAACGAGTTAGTCACAAGGTGATGTATTACGGAACAAGTAAAAAGAGACTTGCCAGTAACGAGATTGAACTAGGTACGAAGATACCAATGATTGAATCTCGGGCAAGTAACATACCGATGGACAAAGGGAATTACGTAGTTGTCATAACGGTTCAACCGATAAAGATCTTCATAGAATATGTAGGAGCCAATATGGGCATCCAGGTTATGCTATTGGTTATTGACCGGAGTGGTGCATCGTTCATGTCTACATAGTTCTCGAACCCGTAGGGCCGCACGCTTAACGTTCGTTGTCGATATAGTGTTATATGAGTTATATGTTTTGGTTACCGAATGTTGTTCGGAGTCCCGGATGAGATCACAGACATGGAGAGGAGTCTCAAAATGGTCGAAGGTAAAGATTGATATATATAGGACGATGGTATTTGGACACCGGAAGTGTTTCGGGGCGTACTAGGAAGGAATCGGGTCACCGGAAGGGGTTCTGGGCACCCCCCCGGCAAGATATGGGCCCACAAGGGGGCTGGTGTGCCCCTCCCGTGTTTTGCCAGCCCTAGGGAAGGAAAAGGGCTCTTCATTTTCTTGCATGACACGACATGGATGCTGGATGTCCCACATGTCGGCAAAAGAAGGAAGAACTCAACCAAATCTTCTCCATATTTAGACCAGAGGAGTAGGAAACACGGAAAGCCTTGTGCCTACATCATACTACATAATATACAAGCCCACCTCATGCTATCACCATATTTCTCGGCCTCCATGCGACACCTAGCTCTAGTTGATGGTATACTACTACTAGGACTAACTATTGTGCTAGCATACTATTAGGTTTGCTCTATGTGATGTGGCAATTTCATATAACTGGATCTTGGCTATCCTACTATGGTACTTACACTCCAATAAGTGACTCGAAAACCATTCATGAATTGAGTTTATCACATGCATATGCAAATATACCATTCATTACATACAACAAGTCATCAACACACAACAACAACGAGGATATATGTTGGGTTATAGATTATATCCAACAAAACAGTATAGTAAATACTAAAGTTTTTATCACACAACAAATAACAAGCAATGAAATGAACTTCAGCTCAACCAATCCTCAGCGTTGGAAATGCTTTCTTTTGAACCATAAGTAAGCCTCTGGGAAGGGCCAGCTATTGTCAATATTGAAACCAACGCAGGACTCATTATCCAAGCTGAAGCGGCCTATATCAGGACGCATATTGTGATAGCCAGGGTAGGGAACCATATAATGTCTGATGTATAGATATAGTTGCTTCTCATAAATGGCAATAACGTTGTGCCAACAGCAGCTAGATCACCTTTCACCATCAGTGGATAGTTTAGTCCAAGGAAGAGTGAGTTTTCTCCAAGACTATCAATATTGATCCAGGGAGAAGGTGTCGGTGCTAGCGCACTAGTATCCATCCGAATACCCTACAACGGATGTTGGAATAGGTCCGGAGAGTGCGACCATGGGAGACAACACCTGCTTCCTTAGTAACATTAGCAGTTCCCTGTATACATACAAGAAGAGGTGATCCATCAAAATAAGTTGCCAGGCGCCACTAAGTATGTAGGTCCTGCTCGTCCACATGCTTGTGATCATCACCATCGTAATCTCTCCCTTGGTTATAAAATTTTTCAAGTATAGGTGGTGGAATGTTCACAGGACCTTGGAAACACAAGAAGGCTAATTAGTATGGGGATACTAACTCGCATGCATGTGGATGAAATAATTCTAGTTACGGTGGAAGACAAACGTACCAAAACCATAAGGGTTCCATGCTAAAACAGTGCCACGAGTGGTGGCAGCAAACACAAGATGCTCGTATTGAATTGCATCACAGTACTCATCCGTGTACAAAAATTGATTTTTGAGCAATATCCATCGAGGCCTGGAAGTAAGGACGCCAACAATCTTGTTGAAGATAGCAATGAATTCATAGTTAATGTAATCCCAAGAGCAGTTGGGAACTCAACAAATTGCTATCTTCCGTAGATGACAGTCACCATGATCATATTTGAACATACGTAGATCATCTATGTGCTCAACCTCAGGACACTCTGAGATTTTTGGAAGTGGAACCCGGTGACGAGTGTACACATTCACAAGTTCCCACTCGCAGTTGTGCCCAATATAAACAACCCAATCTCCATTTGTGCCTGCCCAGGCCTTACCCTTAAGCGATGGCATCTTAACATCACACGTATCATTATCAAGCGGCATCAACTTGCACAAAGCAAGGCTTCCGTCGTCCCTGCGCCGAACAGGGTCATGGTGAAGAAGATAGGGGAGATCAAACCGCTCCTAAACCCTTGGGTTCTTTGTAATGATGTTATTTTTTGAGTCGAGAATGGTCTTGAACGAACCTTCCATGCTAGCCGAGGTGATGACATCGCGCCGATCAATGAGTTCCTCCACCATGTCATCTTTCAGATCATGGCAAGAATAACGGGGTCATTTTCGGCCTATTCCCTCCATGGAGAAGACGATCGAACAATGGAAGAAGGAAGGGTGAAGGCAAATGGATGGAGGAACAGCGTGTGACAGCAGTTCCAAATCAAGAGGGAAAGGAAAGAGGTGGTGGACGGTTGCCACTGTACAGGAAGAGGCGCGCCGACCTACATAGACGTCCATTCGAAAAGTGTATAAAAGGACTCTCCATCGTCTCACTGACATGTTGGAACGGGACCACATGTCAACGAAACATGGTGTGTTATTTCTCGTGCAAAATGCGATCTGGCCGCATTGGCCCGAGGTGCTGCATTATTTCTCAACTTTATTTCTTTAATGGTGTGCCGTTCAGTTTTGAAGCACGACTAACTGGTAATATATGTTTAGATAAAAAATGGGTATTGTATGCAGAGAAAATATAAACTACTCTACCACTACTCCACCTCTAGTACTACTATCAAAAAAGATATATAGGCTGGAGCTTTAGCACTTGCTTGCTAAGGGCTGCCCACTTGCTTCTCATATTATCACCCTCTCTCCAGATCTAAAAAAGATGGTGGTGCCCCTCTTTCTCCCTCCTCACCGGTGGTCACAGATCCGCTGAGGAAGAAAAGGACATGCAACATTGACACACTCGTCAGCGGCGAGCGAGGTCACACACTTACGACAAGGCCGTCCTCTTAGATCTAGTGACCATGTGAGATGGCCTCGTCCCCAAGCTCGCTGTCGTAGTGTGTGCGGAGGATAACGACCACTAGCGAAGCCACTTCCTGCCGGCCCTCAGGTATGCTACCTCTTTTTGAACCATACCCTTGTTATATTGCCCCATCTGCCACGTCGCTGCATGTGGATCTTTTTTCACTCCACCATCTCCCCAATTTGCTATCCTCTACTCTAGTGGTCACGCAAACGAAAACCTTAATTTGCACTATTAAAGGAAACCCTACTTCATGCAGACAAATACATGTCTGGGTTGAATAAGGAAAGTAAGGGAGAAAGTATTGCCGAAGATACTAGGTATCGAACCCGCATCTAGGTTGAAAAGGGGAAAATCAGTAGCTAAGGAACGAGTCTCGTGTCTCTTGGTGGAAAAAGGGTGAAAAGGGTAGAAAGGCATGACAACACAATAGAGAATGACCAGGTCGATCGGTTTGTTGTCCTCACATAGGAAAAGGGTGGCTAAAGAGAACAAAAATGGGACGTAATCCACATATGCTGCCTGTATATTTGTTGCTCTGGGCAACCATACCTCCCTCACCACTCTAGGCGTCTGTGGAGGTACATCGTACTGGTGCGCACACTGTCCGAATGGGTCTCCCCAATACAAAAAAATACACTTCCGTGATGATACGTGTTTGTCACAGTAGGTCGCATTTTTTGTCATGCATGTACATCCATGCCAAATTTATGACAGAATCAAGATAGTCATACCTGTGCTGTCGTAGAAGTGTTCCATGACATTACCAAAATTATCATCACGGAAGTGTCCACTTCCATGACGATAAATCGCGCGTCACAGAAGTGCTTTCGTCAATGGTGACCGACACGTGGAATCCACCGTAATGGAACGCCATTAAGCTATCGGGTCGGATTTTGGATCCGATAACCCGTTAACAGCCACGACGAATGCCGATTTTCCACGTGTAAAATTCTCATTGGCTGACGGATCCACGTGTCAGCTCCGTGCTAGCACAGGTGTCACTCAACCAATGGTCGAGATGGGCCTATGATATCTTGACACGTGGACCGGCCCAAAAGTGGCGCACAGAGTTTAAATGGGCCGGCCCAACCGAAGGCCCATAAGATTTAGCGGACCATAATGGGCCGGCCCAGCTAAAGGCCCACAAAATTTAGCGGACCATAATGGGCCGGCCCAGCTAAAGGCCCACAAGATTTTGCAGACCACAATGGGCCGGCCCAGCTAAAGGCCCACAAGATTCTGCAGACCATAATGGGCCGACCCAGCTAAAGGCCCAACATTCTCTGTCAAATCGGCCCGTCAACGGCCTGGTCTAAACTTGTCATCAATGCGGCCCATGGTCACTTCTGGCCCGTTAACAGTCCGCTAAGTAATTGGGATGAATTACGGCCTGGTGTATTTCCGGCCTGTTAAAGGTCCGGCTTCATTTGGGCCCATTTACAGGCCATCAAAACTTTCGGCCCATAAACGACCATGAAGGATTTGGGCCATATTCGGTCATGTCTGTCATTCGGCCTGTTAGAGGCCCACTATAGATTTGGCCCACTTTCGGCATGTTGTCATTTTTGGCCCGTTAAAGCCGGACGTAAACCATGGGCCATATGTGGCCCAACGTCATATCGGGCCCATTAACGGCCCATATAAAAATGACGATAATCTAGCCCGACCGAAGTTCTGGCCTATTAAAGGCCCGTGTATTAGGTCGGCGCATTTACGGCCCGTCCGAATTTCGGCCTGTCAAATATCCGCATCGTAAATGGGCCACCATTTCGGCCTGCTAAGCCCAGTGGGTTATTTGGCACAATCAGGGCCCAATCTCACTTTCGATCTATTAAAGGCCCATGTTTTTATGGGCTCGACATATTTACACCTGTAAACGGCCTACTTTTACCGAGCGCCCAAATTATGTTTAGGCCTGTTAAAGGCCCACTATGGGCACAGGTCTACCAGAAAAATTTGAATGCTTATGCTAATATAAGCCCATATATTTTTAGTGGGCTACATGCCAATTTCGCCCCGTAATCGTTTTTAGCCCAATTGGAATGGGCCCGACGAATGTTGGCATGTTGGGCTCCTACGAAGCTTTCGTCCGAATACATTACTAAGATAAACCTACACTATACAAAAATAGCGTCATAATTACTGCAGCCTGTGGCAGCATCATAAATGTTGTATCACAACAAAATAAATTCCAATCATACAACAAAAGGCCTATTGGCATAAAGTTTACAGTCCTTCTAGATAAAAGCACCATCATATGTATAGAAGCACAGATCATTTGACCTGAGTGCTAATGTTTCAGGCTGTAGAATCTGATGGAGCAGCACGATCTCCACCTTTTTTCCGCCATTGATATTCAACAACGAAGCGAATGTCTGATAGTCTGGTTTCAAAACCATTCATATCTTGACGGCATTTCTCAACCACTATTCTTGTTTCCGAAACGACGTCCATTAGGGATTGGACTTGTGTCTGGAGCACAGATATATCACTCTGTCTAGCAGGAAGATTTTGTTTAGTAGGCGATTTGGACGAGATTACCTTGACAACCAACCTAGAATTACGCAGGAAGGTGCTTTTTGCACTGTTAGTGGAGAGATACTGACGCACTGCAGCAAGAGGTGACATTGTGCCTGTAGTAGCTGTTGGGGAACGTAGTAATTTCAAAAAAAATCCTACGCACACACAAGATCATGGTGATGCATAGCAACGAGAGGGGAGAGTGTGTCCACGTACCCTCGTAGACCGAAAGCGGAAGCGTTATGACAATGCGGTTGATGTAGTCGTACGTCTTCACGATCCGACCGATCCAAGCACCGAACGTACGACACCTCCGAGTTCAGCACACGTTCAGCTCGATGACGATCCCCGGACTCTGATCCAGCAGGGTGTCGGGGATGAGTTCCGTCAGCACGACGGCGTGGTGAAGATGATGATGTTCTACCGACGCAGGGCTTCGCCTAAGCACCGCAACGATATGACCGAGGTGGAATATGGTGGAGGGGGGCACCGCACACGGCTAAGGAACGATCACGAAGATCAACTTGTGTATCTAGAGGTGCCCCCTGCCCCCGTATATAAAGGAGCCAAGGGGGAGGGGGCGGCCGGCCAAGGAGGGCGCGCCAAGGAGGAGTCCTACTCCCACCGGGAGTAGGATTCCCCCCCTTCCAAGTAGTAGGAGTAGGAGTCAAGGAAACGGGGAAGAGAAGAGAAGGAAGGAGGGGGCGCAGCCCCTCCCCCTAGTCCAATTCGGACTAGGCCTTGCGGGCGCCCAGCCTCTCCTCTCTCTTTCCCCTAAAGCCCAATAAGGCCCATATACTCGCCGGCGAATTCCCGTAACTCTCCGGTACTCCGAAAAATACCCGAATCACTCGGAACCTTTCCGAACTTCGAATATAGTCATCCAATATATCGATCTTTACATCTCGACCATTTCGAGACTCCTCGTCATGTCCCCGATCTCATCCGGGACTCCGAACCCCTTTGGTACATCAAAACTCATAAACTCATAATATAACTGTCATTGAAACCTTAAGTGTGCGGACCTTACGGGTTCGAGAACAATGTAGACATGACCGAGACACGTCTCCGGTCAATAACCAATAGTGGAACCTGGATGCTCACATTTGCTCCCACATATTCTACGAAGATCTTTATCGGTCAGACCGCATAACAACATACGTTGTTCCCTTTGTCATCAGTATTTTACTTGCCCGAGATTCGATCGTCGGTATCTCAATACCTAGTTCAATCTCGTTACCGGCAAGTCTATTTACTCTTTCCGTAATACATCATCCCGCAACTAACTCATTAGTTGCAATGCTTGCAAGGCTTAAGCGATGTGTATTACCGAGAGGGCCCAGAGATACCTCTCCGACAATCGGAGTGACAAATCCTAATCTCAAAATACGCCAACCCAACATGTACCTTCGGAGACACCTGTAGAGCACCTTTATAATCACCCAGTTATGTTGTGACATTTGGTAGCACACAAAGTGTTCCTCCGGTAAACGGGAGTTGCATAATCTCATAGTCATAGGAACATGTATAAGTCATGAAGAAAGCAATAGCAGAAAACTAAACGATCAAGTGCTAAGCTAACGGAATGGGTCAAGTCAATCACATCATTATTCTAATGATGTGATCCCGTTAATCAAATGACAACTCTTTGTCCATGGTTAGGAAACATAACCATCTTTGATTAATGAGCTAGTCAAGTAGAGGCATACTAGTGACACTCAGTTTTGTCTATGTATTCACACATGTACTAAGTTTCCGGTTAATACAATTCTAGCATGAATAATAAACATTTATCATGATATAAGGAAATAAATAATAACTTTATTATTGCCTCTAGGGCATATTTCCTTCAGTCTCCCACTTGCACTAGAGTCAATAATCTAGTTCACATCACCATGTGATTTAACACCAATATTCACATCTGTATGTGATTAATACCCATAGTTCACATTGTCATCTGACCAACACCCAAAGGGTTTACTAGAGTCAATAATCTAGTTCACATCGCTATGTGATTAACACCCGAAGAGTACTAAGGTATGATCATGTTTTGCTCATGAGAGAAGTTTAGTCAACGGGTCTTTCACATTCAGAGCCGTATGTATTTTGCAAATATTTTATGTCTACAATGCTCTGCACGGAGCTACTCTAGCTAATTGCTCCCACTTTCAGTATGTATCCAGATTGAGACTTAGAGTCATCTGGATCGGTGTAAAAGCTTGCATCGATGTAACTCTTTACCACGAACTCTTTTATCACCTCCATAATCGAGAAACATCTCCTTAGTCCTCATTAAGGATATTCTTGACCGCTGTCCAGTGATCTACTCTTAGATCAAAATTGTATTCCTTTTGCCAAACTCAGAGCAAGGTATACAATAGGTCTGGTACACAGCATAGCATACTTTATAGAACCTATGACTGAGGCATAGGGAATGACTTTTCATTCTCTTTCTATTTTCTGCCATGGTCAGGTTTTGAGTCTTACTAAACTTCACACCTTTGCATCATAGGCAAGAACTCTTTCTTTGACTGTTCCATTTTGAACTACTTCAAAATCTTGTCAAGGTATGTACTCATTGAAAAATCTTATCAAGCGTCTTGATCTATCTCTATAGATCTTGATGCTCAATGTGTAAGCAGCTTCACCGAGGTCTTTCTTTGAAAAACTCCTTTCAAACACTTCTTTATGCTTTCCAGAAAATTCTACATCATTTCCGATCAACAATATGTCATTCACATATACTTATCAGAAAGGCTGTAGTGCTCCCACTCACTTTCTTGTGAATACAGGCCTTTCCAAAAGTCTGCATAAAACCATATGCTTTGATCAACTCATCAAAGCATATATTCCTACTCCAAGATGCTTGTACCAGTCCATTGATGGATCGCTGGAGCTTGTACATTTTGTTAGCACCTTTCGGATTGACAAAACCTTCTGGTTGCATCATATACAACTCTTCTTCCAGAAATCCATTCAGGAATGCAGTTTTTGCATCCATTTGCCAGATTTCATAAAATGTGGCAATTGCTAACATGATTCGGACATACTTAAGCATCGTTACGAGTGAGAAAATCTCATCATATTCAACACCTTCAACTTGTCAAAAAACCTTTCGCGACAAGTCGAGCTTTGTAGATAGTAACACTGCTATCAACGTCCGTCTTCCTCTTGAAGATCCATTTATTTTCTATGGCTTGCCGATCATCGGGCAAGTCCACCAAAGTCCATACTTTGTTCTCATACATGGATCCCATCTTAGATTTCATGGCCTCAAACCATTTCGTGGAATCTGGGCTCATCATCGCTTCCTCATAGTTCGTAGGTTCATCATGGTCTAGTAACATGACTTCTAGAATAGGATTACCGTACCACTCTGGTGCGGATCTTACTCTGGAAGACCTACGAGGTTCGGTAGCAACTTGATCTGAAGTTTCATGATCATCATCATTAACTTCCTCACTAATTGGTGTAGGAATCACTGGAACTGATTTCTGTGATGAACTACTTTCCAATAAGGGAGAAGGTACAATTACCTCATCAAGTTCTACTTTCCTCCCACTCACTTCTTTCGAGAGAAATTCCTTCTCTAGAAAGGATCCATCTTAGCAACAAATATCTTGCTTTCGGATCTGTGATAGAAGGTGTACCCAATAGTTACCTTTGGGTATTCTATGAAGACGCACTTCTCCGATTTGGGTTCGAGCTTATCAGGTTGAAACCTTTTCACATAAACATCGCAGCCCCAAACTTTAAGAAACGACAACTTTGGTTTCTTGCTAAACCACAGTTCATAAGCCGTCATCTCAACGGATTTCGATGGTGCCCTTATTAAAGTGAATGCAGCTGTCTCTAATGCATAACCCCAAAACAATAGTGGTAAATCAGTAAGAGACATCATAGATTGCACTATATCCAATAAAGTACGGTTATGACGTTCGGACACACCATAACGCTGTGGTGTTCCATGTGGCGTGAGCTGTGAAACTATTCCACATTATTTTATATGAAGGCCAAACTCGTAACTCAAATATTCTTCTCCATGATCAGATCGTAGAAACTTTATTTTTCTTGTTACGATGATTTTCCACTTCACTCTGAAATTCTTTGAACTTTTCAAATGTTTCAGACTTATGTTTCATCAAGTAGATATATCCATATCTGCTCAAATCATCTGTGAAGGTCAGAAAATAACGATACACGCCGCGAGCCTTAACACTCATCGGATTGCATACATCAGTATGTATTATTTCCAATAAGTCAGTAGCTCGTTCCATTGTTCCGGAGAACGGAGTTTTCGTCATCTTGCCCAAAAGGCACGGTTCGCAAGCATCAAAGGATTCATAATCAAGTGATTCCAAAAACCCATCAGCATGGAGTTTCTTCACGCGCTTTACACCGATATGACCCAAACGGCAGTGCCACAAATAAGTTGCACTATCATTATCAACTTTGCATCTTTTGGCATCAATATTATGAATATGTGTATCACTACGATCGAGATCCAACAAACTATTTTCATTGGGTGTATGACCATTGAAGGTTTTATTCATGTAAACAGAACAACAATTATTCTCTGACTTTAAATGAATAACCGTATTGCAATAAACATGATCAAATCATATTCATGCTCAACGCAAACGCCTAATAACATTTATTTAGGTTTAACACTAATCCCAAAAGTATAGGGAGTGTGCGATGATGATCATATCAATCTTGGATCCACTTCCAACACACATCGTCACTTCACCCTCAACTAGTCTTTGTTTATTCTGTAACTCCTGTTTCGAGTTACTAATTTTTAGCAACCGAACAAGTATCAGATACTCAGGGGCTACTATAAACACTAGTAAGTTACACATTTAACCTGCATATCAAATATACCCTTGTTCACTTTGCCATCCTTCTTATTCACCAAATATCCAAGGTATTTCCGCTTCTAGTGACCATTTCCTTTGCAGTAGAAGCACTCAGTTTCAGGCTTGGGTCCAGCTTTGGGCTTCTTCGCGGGAGTGACAACTTGCTTGCCATTCTTCTTGAAGTTCCCTTTCTTTCCCTTTGCCCTTTTCTTGAAACTAGTGGTCTTGTCAATCATCAACACTTGATGCTCTTTTCTTGATTTCTACCTTCGTCGATTTCAGCATCACGAAGATCTCAGGAATCGTTTTCGTCATCCCTTGCATTATAGTTCATCACGGATTTCCAGTAACTTGGTGATGGTGACTAGAGAACTCTGCCAATCACTATCTTATCTGGAAGATTAACTCCCACTTGATTCAAGCGATTGTAGTACTCAGACAATCTAAGTACTTGCTCACTAGTTGAGCAATTCTCCTCCATCTTTTAGGCGAAGTATTTGTCATAGGTCTCATACCTCTTAACACGGGCATGAGTCTGAAAAACCAATTTCATCTCTTGAAACATCTTATATGTTCCATGACGTTTCAAAAACGTTTTTGTAGTCCCGGTTCTAAGCCATAAAGCATGGTGCACAAAACTATCAAGTAGTCATCATATTGAGCTAGCCAAACGTTCATAACGTCTGCATCTGCTCCTGCAATAGGTCTGTCACCTAGCCGTGCATCAAGGACATAATTCTTCTGTGCAGTAATGAGGATAAACCTCAGATCACGGACCAAGTCCGCATCATTGCTACTAACATTTTTCAACTTAGTTTTCTCTAGGAACACATATAAAAACATAGGGAAGCAAAAACATAGGGAAGCAACAACGCGAGCTATTGATCTACAATATAATTTGCAAAATACTACCAGGACTAAGTTCATGATAAATTAAAGTTCAATTAATCATATTACTTAAGAACTCCCACTTAGACAGACATCTCTCTAGTCATCTAGGTGATCACGTGATCCAAATCAACTAAACCATGTCCGATCATCACATGAGATGTAGTAGTTTTCAATGGTGAACATCACTATATTGATCATATCTACTATATGATTCACGCTCGACCTTTCGGTCTCTGTGTTCCGAGGCCATATCTGTATATGCTAGGCTCGTCAAGTTTAACCTGAGTATTTCGCGTGTGCAACTGTTTTGCACCCGTTGTATTTGAACGTAGAGCCTATCACACCCGATCATCACGTGGTGTCTCAGCACGAAGAACTTTCACAACAGTGCATACTCAGGGAGAACACTTCTTGATAATTTAGTGAGAGATCATCTTAAAATGCTACCGTCAATCAAAGCAAGATAAGATGCATAAAGGATAAACATCACATGCAATCAATATAAGTGATATGATATGGCCATCATCATCTTGTGCTTGTGATCTCCATCTCCGAAGCACCGTCGTGATCACCATCGTCACCGGCACGACACCTTGATCTCCATCGTAGCATCGTTGTCGTTACGCCATCTATTGCTTCTACGACTATCGCTACCGCTTAGTGATAAAGTAAAGCAATTACAGGGCGTTTGCATTTCATACAATAAAGCGACAACCATATGGCTCCTGCCAGTTGCCGATAACTTCGGTTACAAAACATGATCATCTCATACAATAAAATATAGCATCACGTCTTGACCATATCACATCACAACATGCCCTGCAAAAACAAGTTAGACGTCCTCTACTTTGTTGTTTGCAAATTTTACGTGGCTGCTACGGGCTGAGCAAGAACCGCTCTTACCTACGCATCAAAACCACAATGATAATTCGTCAAGTTAGTGTTGTTTTAACCTTCGCAAGGACCGGGCGTAGCCACACTCGGTTCAACTAAAGTTGGAGAAACAGACACCCGCTAGTCACCTGTGTGTGAAGCACGGCGGTAAAACCAATCTCGCGTAAGCGTACGCGTAATGTCGGTCCGGGCTGCTTCATCCAGCAATACCGCCGAACCAAAGTATGACATGCTGGTAAGCAGTATGACTTATATCGCCCACAACTCATTTGTGTTCTACTCGTGCATATAACATCTACGCATAAAACCAGGCTCGGATGCCACTGTTGGGGAACGTAGTAATTTCAAAAAAATTCCTATGCACACGCAAGATCATGGTGATGCATAGCAACGAGAGGGGACAGTGTGTCCACGTACCCTCGTAGACCAAAAGCGGAAGCATTATGACAACGTGGTTGATGTAGTCGTATGTCTTCACGATCTGACCGATCCAAGCATCGAACGTACGGCACCTCCGAGTTCAGCACACGTTCAGCTCGATGACGATCCCCGGACTCTGATCCAGCAGGGTGTCGGGGATGAGTTCCGTCAGCACGACGGCGTGGTGACGATGATGATGTTCTACCGACGCAGGGCTTTGCCTAAGCACCGCAACGATATGACCGAGGTGGAATATGGTGGAGGGGGGCACCGCACACGGCTAAGGAACGATCACAAAGATCAACTTGTGTATCTAGAGGTGCCCCCTGCCCCCGTATATAAAGGAGCCAAGGGGGAGGGAGCGGCCGGCCAAGGAGGGCGCGCCAAGGAGGAGTCTTACTCCCACCGGGAGTAGGATTCCCCCCTTCCAAGTAGTAGGAGTAGGAGTCAAGGAAAGGGGGAAGAGAAGAGAAGGAAAGAGGGGGCGCAGCCCCTCCTCCTAGTCCAATTCGGACTAGGCCTTGGGGGGCGCCCAGCCTCTCCTCTCTCTTTCCCCTAAAGCCTAATAAGGCCCATATACTCGCCGGTGAATTCCCGTAACTCTCCGGTACTCCGAAAAATACCCGAATCACTCGGAACCTTTCCGAACTCCGAATATAGTCGTCCAATATATCGATTTTTACATATCAACCATTTCGAGACTCCTCGTCATGTCCCCGATCTCATCCGGGACCCCGAACTCCTTCTGTACATCAAAACTCATAAACTCATAATATAACTGTCATTGAAACCTTAAGCGTGCGGACCCTACGGGTTCGAGAACAATGTAGACATGACCGAGACACGTCTCCGGTCAATAACCAATAGTGGAACCTAGATGCTCATATTGGCTCCCACATATTCTACGAAGATCTTTATCGATCAGACCGCATAACAACATACGTTGTTCCCTTTGTCATCGGTATT
Organism: Triticum aestivum; assembly: GCF_018294505.1. NCBI lineage: Eukaryota > Viridiplantae > Streptophyta > Magnoliopsida > Poales > Poaceae > Triticum > Triticum aestivum. Next base: position 546,868,748 of record NC_057801.1, read on the forward strand.
TTACTTGCCCGAGATTCGATCGTCGGTATCTCAATACCTAGTTCAATCTCGTTACCGGCAAGTCTCTTTACTCGTTCCGTAATACATCATCCTGCAACTAACTCATTAGTTGCAATGCTTGCAAGGCTTAAGTGATGTGTATTACCGAGAGGGCCCAGAGATACCTCTCCGACAATCGGAGTGACAAATCCTAATCTCGAAATACGCCAACCCAACATGTACCTTCGGAGACACCTGTAGAGCACCTTTATAATCACCCAGTTACATTGTGACGTTTGGTAGCACACAAAGTGTTCCTCCGGTAAACGGGAGTTGCATAATCTCATAGTCATAGGAACATGTATAAGTCATGAAGAAAGCAATAGCAGAAAACTAAATGATCAAGTGCTAAGCTAACGGAATGGGTCAAGTCAATCACATCATTCTCCTAATGATGTGATCCCGTTAATCAAATGACAACTCTTTGTCCATGGTTAGGAAACATAACCATCTTTGATTAATGAGCTAGTCAAGTAGAGGCATACTAGTGACACTCAGTTTTGTCTATGTATTCACACATGTACTAAGTTTCCGGTTAATACAATTCTAGCATGAATAATAAACATTTATCATGATATAAGGAAATAAATAATAACTTTATTATTGCCTCTAGGGCATATTTCCTTCAGTAGCCTCGTCACCTTCAGGTGGTTGTGGCTGTTCAATCATTTGTTCCATAGCTTCCTGAAAGTTTGAATTTGTAGATTAGTGTACCAGTGAGTTACTAATGAGACAAAAACAAACAAAGTAGGTTAAATGTTTATACATAACTTATTTTGGTGAACTACTATAATACAATGTCCATGTAGGTTAAATGTATTGTAGTGCCAACTACATAAGTATGTTAAATGTATTGTAGTGCCAACTACATAATAAAATCACTTTCGGAACATATGTCAATGTAGCATGCCTACTTTATTGTCTATTTCCTCACATTCGTTGACATCTAAGGATAAAGAGACATGGTTTAAAGTAGGATGAACATAGTATGACATCATTCATATCATGGGCAAACAGATATAAAACAAACAGGCTATTTTATCATTGTGTGCGCATGTGAACATAACAACTAGATTACAGATCAAGACCAAAAGAATATCCTTCATCTCTTTTAAACCATGTAAGGTGAAATGATACGTTAAGACAACTGTGTATAAAAGTGAACAGAGTAACTGACATTGGCTGCAAACCAAGTAGTTAAATGAACACATCACAGTACCAATCAGTTCAAGGCAGGAGGAGTAAGGACTTACAACAGCGGCTTGAACTGGTGTGCTCATGCCCTTCATCTTGCTAGAGTGGCAATCCTTGAAGATTTGCATTGCATTCGGTTCAGGTTCTTTTTGGTCCGCACGGGCTTTCCGCTGTATTTGGAACAAGTCAATATAGATACGATAATATGGCACAAAAAAAGAAGGAAGTAGCAGCTATTTACAAGAGCCTCGCAGTGTGCAATATAGCTACGAGATCCTGTTGTCTGTTGGAATTTCACTTTAGAATGGTTGGTTTTGTTCTTCAAACAGTTAGCCTAGAAGAAGATACACTTGTAAGGCACATACATAAATACAAGTTCAATATGTGGTCTGATCAAATACATATAGCCTACCTGATACTTTGGATCAGACCAGTGTTTAATGAGGGTTGTCCTGTCTTCATCTGTAATATATTCCACTAGAGATGTTTGGGCGATTTCATTGTTAGCCTTGCCTTCAAAGTGAGATTTTCCAAGGTGGTACCGATACTGTCACAGAGCAGACTGAAAAACATGAGTGCATGCTTGTTTAGTTGCATCATCTTTCGGATCCAACTTGAACCTCATCTGTTGAAAAAAGAATGTGTGTCTTATTAGGAGGAAGCTAGAAAGTATGGGATAGAGCAAGACAATATTACTAATTGCGATGAATAACATTACTTACAGATAAATGGTCAAGGAAGGTGTTAAACTGGGTATTGTCTTTCTCATTCCTATACTGGATCCATGTTGGGAGGATACACGCATGACACCTAACGGCAACGGCTGCCTCTGATACTAACTTGGCTGACTCTGTAGCATCACGTGGCCTATTTAAACCCGCCTCAAAATGGATCTCCATTCTTCCTCCTTTAGATTTTGTTAATCTGTCAAGCATTATCCCTGATGTCTGTTTCCGCTTGCGCCGTGGTGCTAGTTCAACAATGAATATGGAAAGTGTTAGTGTACATCAAACTGTGAGAGTACATATAAAGGAGCATGCAACTACAACTTCACTCAGTCAAGTACCGTCTTGGTGTTGATGCTCATGAGGTTCATCTGATCTTGCCAAGTCCTATTGTGTCAACAGTGCTTCGGAAGTAGTGTTAGGTGTGAAGGCAGCTTGGGAACTGGCCAGTTCCGGAGCAAACAAACGAGTAACTGGTTGAGATGCTGATACAGTTGAAGCAGATGTTGCAGCTGGTGGAGCAGGTGATACTGTGTTTGTAGATTTAGCTGGTGGACTTGGACCTTCTACTGCACTATAAGTACCAGCAAAATCTCGACGGCAGAGCCTTTTCCGTTTCACCCGACGAGTAACAACACTCCCTACTATATTATTTTCCTTGCTCTTTTTTGACTTTGCCATGTCAAGCTGTACCCACAACACAAAAGAATAAAATCACTCTTCAGAACACATTGATGCATGATACAGACAAGCAATACTTTGATGTAAGACAACCGTATGAGGATGGAATATGTAAGAAAAACAGGACGGCATGACATATTCATAGCTACGATGTGCAAACTAAGCAGAAGGATTTTCAAGAAATAGAAGTAATGAAAGCTAGACACCATATGAAAGATGCAACCAATATTACTCTGCCAAGTTAAAAGTGTCTTGTCATAAGTGGAAATTCGAAAATTAGAAGCAGTACAATGTAGAAATCAATGCAAGATGCAACCACTATCAAACTGCCATGTTAAAAGCGTCCAATCATGAGTTACTGATGCGGGATACACAACAGCAGTACTTTGATGTAAGAACATGGTATGATAGATAGATGCAGTGTATTCTAGACATAGAAAGCCATGTCATATGCACATGTATAACATATAAAGTCGGCAGGTGTAATTTAATCAAAATAGAAGAAATACATGCTAGACAACATATGCAACATGAAACCAATTATCACACTGTCAACTTAGAGCAAGCACCTGCAATGGTGGAGTGCGGGAGATGAACTCATCATGTAGACTTGGGACTTCAACTTCATTAGCAGTAGCAGTGGCAAATCTAGAGAGTCTCTGTTTGCGTCGGTGCGGAGTACCACCAATGTGTCTTATGGGTAAGTGATCGTTGCAGGTATAAGTTGTAAGCTACGTAGATGCAACTCAACATAATCAGAAGCAATACAAACTAGACATCATACGGAAAACGCAACCACGTATAACAGTTCCAAGTAAGAGCAAGCACCTGTGATGGTGGAGTAGGGGAGATGTGTTCATCGTGTACACGTATATTCTAGAAACAGGAACACGTGTCATATTCACAGGCATTATGTTTAAAGTAAGCAGATGCAATTCAAGTTAGAAGCAATACAAGCTAGACATCATACGCAACATGCAACCACATATAATAGTGTCAAGTTAGAGCAAGCACCTGTGATGGTGGAGTAGGGGAGATGTGCTCATCATCTACACAGCTACGTTGACTGTCCAGCCTTGTGTTGTCTTGCGAATCTTGTTGGGAGGATGGCGGAGTAGAATTTGTAGAGACCCCCTATTTGAGTTGCTCCGAAGGACCACCATCATCCACTGCCGAACTAATTTCCTTCAGCTGTAATGATTTTGCATTGTGAAGTCAAACCGATAAGAAAAAGGAATAAAATTCGCTCTTCAGAACTCATTCATGCATGATACTGACGAACACTACTCGGATGAAAGGCAAACACATGATGCAAGGATGGAATATGTATGAAAAACAGGATGGTGTGACATATTCACACCTATGATGTGGTAACTAAGCAGAAGGCATTTCAACAAATTAGAAGCACTGCAAGCTAGACACCATATGAAAGATGCAACCAATATCACTCTGCCAAGTTCAAACTGTATGGCGTTTCAACAAATTAGAAGCAGTATATGCTAGAAATCATATGCAAGACACGACCAATATCACAGGGCGACTTAAAGGTGCCTTATCATAAGTGACTGATGCGGGATATGCAAGAATAGTAGTCTGATGTAGAAACAGGAACACATGTCATATTCACAGGCATTATGTGTTAAGTAAGCAGATGAAATTCAACAAAATTAGAAGCAATACAAGATAGACATCATACGCAACATGGAACCACATATAATAGTGCCAAGTTAGAGCAAGCACCTGTGATGGTGGAGTAGGGGAGATGTGCTCATCATCTACACAGCTACGTTGACTGTCTAGCCTTGCGTTGTCTTGCGAATCTTGTTGGGGGGATGGCGGAGTAGAATCTGTAGAGAACCTCCATTTCAGTTGCTCGGAAGGACCACCATCATCCAATGCCTTGCCAATTTCCTTCAGCTTTATTGATTTTGCATTGTGAGGTCATACCGACAAAAAAAGGAATATCATTCACTCTTCAGAACTCATTCATGCATGATACTGACGAACACTACTCTGATGAAAGGCAAAGTCATGATACGAGGATGGAATATGTACAAAAAAATGAACGGCTTGACATATTCACACCTATGATGTGGTAACTAAGCAGAAGGCACTTCAACAAATTAGAAACACTGCAAGACAACATATGGAAGGTGCAATCAATATCACTCTGCCAAGTTAAAACTGTCTCGTCATAGGTGGCGTTCATCAAACTAGAAGCAATACATGCTAGAAATCATATTCAAGACGCAAACCAATATCACACTGCCAACTTAAAGGTGTCCCATCATAAGTGACTTATGCAGGATACACAAGAAGAGTAGTTTCATGTAAGAACATGGTGTGATCGACAGATATAGTATGTACCAAAAACAGGAAAGCGTGTCATATTCACATGTATCATATGTAAGCTAAGCAGATGCAGTTTACACTAATTAGGAGCAATACGAGCTAGACACCATATGCAACATGCAACCAGATATCACACTGCCAAGTTAGAGCAAGCACCTTGGATGGTGGAGTAGGGGAGCGGAGACTTGGACCATGTAATGCACTATTAGTACAAGGAGAATCGGTACAGATGCTCCGTTTACGTTGCTGCAGAGGACCACCATCATCGCCTTCCTTACTCTTTTCCTTCCTCTTTCTTGATTTTGCCTTGTCAAGTCAAACCCACAAGAAAAAGGAATAAAATTTGCTCTTCAGAACTTATTGATGCATGATACTGACGAACACTACTTTCATGTAAGGCAGCCGCATGATAGGAGGATGGAATATGTATGAAAAACAGGACGGCGTGACATATTGACATGTATGATGTATAAAGTGTAAACCAAGCACAAGGTGCTTGAACTTGTTAGAATCGATGCAAGCTAGAAACCATATGAAAGATGAAACCAATATCACTGCCAAATTAAAAGGGTGCCCTAACAAATGTGTTTGACCAAATTAGAAGCAATACATGGCAACAGGCTAGAAATAATATGCAATATGCAATGAATAAAGGTGACTCATCGTAAGTAATTGATGCAGGATACAGAAGAGAGGTAGTTTCATGTAAGAACAAGGTTAACACATAGATGTAGTGTGTACCAAAAATAGGAAGGCATGTCATATTTACAGGTATAGTGTGTAAACTAAGAAGATGCAATTTACCCTAATTAGAAGCATTACAAGCTAGACACCGTATGCAACATGCAACCACATATCACACTGCGAAGTTGGAGCAAGCACCTGTGATGGTGGTGTAGGGGAAGTGTTGTCTTCATGTACAGAGCAACGTTCAATATCTTCATTTAGGCTTGCTGTTTCTTGAGAATCATGTGGAGAGGATGAAATTGCATTCTTTATAAGAGTATTGCGTCTCATATTAACCCACGCGCGTGACTGTCTCATCATAAGCGATAGATGCAGGATACACAAGAACAGTAGTTTGATGTAAGAACATGGTGTGATAGGCAGATGTAGTATGTACCAAAAACAGGAAGGCGTGTCATATTCACATGTATAATGTGTAAGCTAAGGAGATGCAATTTAACAAATTAGGAGCATTGATGAGGGATACACAAGAGAAGTAGTTTGATGTAAGAACATGGTTAATAGAAAGATGTAGTATGTACCAAAAACAGGAAGGCATGTCATATTCACAGGTATAATGTGTTAACTAAGCAGATGCAATTTACCCTAATTAGAAGCATTACAAGGCAGACACCATATGCAACATGCAACCACATATCACACTGCCAAGTAAGAGCAAGCAACTGCGATGGTGGTGTGGGGGAATTGCGGTGATCAACTAGAGAGCTACGTTGACTATCTTCATTTAGCCTTGCTGTTTCTTGAGAATCATGTGGGGAGGATGACACTGCACTCTTTAAACGAGTAGGGCGTCTCACAGTAACCCACCCGGGTGACTGTCTCATCATAAGTGATTGACGAGGGATACAAAAGAGCATTAGTTTGATGTACGAACATGGTTAATAGACATATGTAGTATGTATCAAAAACAGGAAGGCATGTCATTATCAAAGGTATAATGTGTAAAGTAAGCAGATGCAATTTAACCAAATTGGAAGCAATACAAGCTAGAAACCATATGCAACAAGCAACCACATTTGACAGCGTGAAGTTAAAGCAAGCACCTGGGATGGTTGTGTGTGGCAATTGAGATCATCAACTACAGAGCTACTTTTACTGTCTCCAACTGCTGATACTGCACCCACTAGAGCGTTGAAACGCTTACTGCTTATCTTCGAATTACACTGGAGCAACTTCTATCTTTTCTTTTCTACATTCATCAACACTGCGTCAGAATCTGAAATACCCATGCATAAAAAAACAATAATGTGAGTATGGGTGAAGTGTGTGCACAATTAGTACAGTGTAAAGGTAGCAGATAGCAGGTCGGTGAGAAATAAATGACGGGAGACATATGATAGCTCTACAACATGCATGGCACACTCAATTACTACAGGATTCTATGAAAATAATAGTCGACTGAAAGCAAATAGGTCAGTCCATTTTTTCTGCACTGTCCGATGTACAAAGAACAGGGAGATCGCCTTCATCTACCTCTAGCCAGTCAGTGTTGACGATCTTCCTCGAAACGCCAGCGACCATCGGCCCAATATTCCTCCCCTGCCTGCGCCCTCCCCTCGACCTCACCGCACCGCCGTGCTTGGCACCGCCCCCCCGGCCATCCATTCAAGCCCTGCCGACCTCCAGATCGGGTGCAAGCAGCTCCTGCGCCCCACACCCCTATGATAGACACCGATGCTGCTTCTTTTAATTGCGGTTCGACTAACCCTGAATTGAAATCCAGGCGGGCTACTGACCTCTAGCAAAGGTGAAATAGTAAAAGGGAGGAAACCTTGTGCATTTAGTATCACGAAGAAGATGCAGCAAGAAGCGCTCAACTAGTTTCTTTCGTGGGATGAATACAGTGTGAGCGGAGACGTAAGATTTGCACGAATAAGGGAAGAGGAGTACATCTTTCTGCTGGAAGTGCTGTGTCCTCCTTCTGTTTTTCCGACGATCTTGTTGTTCGCCAAAAACCAGAAGTTGTGGAGGACGGTGCAGCCTTGGACGAACCCATGGCCAAGTTGTTGAGTGTGGTGCGGTGGCCGTCTGTCGGCGGCGGGAAGCAGATCTGAGGCGGCGAACGACAGCGTAGTGGGAACAGCTCCGGTGCGGTGGACGGTTGCGACAGTGGAGCCGCAGTAGTGAGGCGCAGGATGGCGTGGTCGGAGTGGTTCTAGTACGGCGCACGTCGGTGTCGGCGTCGTGGAGGCAGCTCTGCCTCGGCTTCAGGTGCTAAGTCCTTGAGGGCGTTGCAGTTGCGGTTGCGTTGGACGACGACGTTGGGGTACCGGCTCTGGCGTGATGGAGGAGGGCGGCGGTGGATTGGCCGCTATGGGGTGGAGGACGGAGGAGGTTGGGGTTTCGCGGCTGGTGGAGAGGGCGTTTTCGCGCCCACGGAGTATGAATGGGGAAACAGAGGGAGGCAGGGAACTAAGGGGGAACAATGTTTCGGTTTGAGACGCGCTTGTTTGAAATTTGGGGAAAGTTACAAACTTTGCCCCCATCTAAAATTTCGGACATATTGCGGGTTGGGGGTAGGACAGTCATGTCAGGTGTCCCAAATGTGGGCGGGATAGATTTCGGCCGAGCGCATGGGTGTTTAGGCGCCCACGGCGTATGAATGCTTCTCGGAGGCGGTTGAGACTGGCGTCTTGGTGAAGTTACAAACCTACCCCGGTTTAGACCTTTGGACATCGGGCCGATAGGCTACACGGGCCAGAGTCAGGACAGTAATTTCCTACCACCAAAACATTAGTCTCGCGCGGTTTCGGGTGACCAGAGGCCTATTTGGCGATTCGTTCAATATTTGGGAGCAGAAGCATTAATGTTTTCGGTTCTCTTGAATTGAACTTTCAAGATTTGTCAAACTTCACAAATCTTTACTCTTGAAAGTCCTAAAGCTATGATTATTTTGGAATGGAGGGGGTACATTTTAATATACATTGTACATGAGTATATATTAAAAAATATGCAACTTACCTCAGTTCATGCATGGTTCCAGGTATAATCTCCTTGGTTGCAAAAAAAAGTTAGATATGCGTATGAATATATATACCATGTTCAAACTCACAACAAAGATTGATGCCCCCTTTTACATCTGATTTACAAATGCCATTATCTCGGGTTCAAATAGATGAATGCACTTCCTATGAATTTGAATCTTCGAAACCCCTTTTATGTTGAATTCAACATGTATTTTTTTCATAGCTAGCAATTTGGAATGTATCCATGCAAGTGACAAATGTATAAAGTGCTTCACACTAACAACATGGAGTGCACTAATTAATGTTTATATATGAATTGCAAAAGCATCCATTTCCTGTATTTCAAACCGCTCTCACTCTATGGATCGATAATATGAAATAAACACATGCACATGCTAGAATTCAATAGAGTATGGGTGTCTGATAGACCGATTTTCGTCCATATGCAATTTTGCAAAATTCATGATCTCATCCAAAAATAATAATGCCATTTTTAATTTAATTTAATGCGTAGAACCGCCTTTTACACGTAGATATCTCTCTATCTAACGCATAAGTGCACACACTTTATATGCATCGGCATTTCTCTTTCACACATGCTCACAATCTCTCTCAGGGTGTCGGGGTGTCTCACGCACATGCTCTCTCTGTTTCTCTATCTCTCTTTCTGACTACTATGTACCACTCTTTTCACTAATATCAGTTGGAAAGCACTATTTCTCTCACATGCATATATACACATGCACGGTCTCTACTAGCCCTCTATACGCACATATATGTGCCTACGTGTCTCCCGCACGCACATTATCTTTAGGCCTCTCTCACACACATTGCCCCCCCCGACACACCTCTCTAATAGTAGTTGGCAGATATGATTTCATCATATCATTTGGTAGGATATCCCTGGCTGTTAGGCTCGATGGTAATATGAGGCAAAGTTTTACCCTAGTTCGGATCGGACCCTTGCAGTTGAAGAAAGAGCCTACTCCTGGTACTGTATATTAGTGTTAGGGGTGTGTACAAAGTACACGTGAATACCAGGCATTGTGCGTGTGTGTATACTATCGACGAACTAGCCCCCAAGCTTGTATAACATACTAAGGGCCTAGGGTTACAAATCATATATAGTCGGCTTATCACCAGTGGGGATAGAGTCCTCCGCGACTCTGGTAGCTTCGTGTTGTATGCCGAGTCCTCCACATTTGTCTCCGTATAACACGTCTTGGTCCAACCTATATGTGGCGCAGGATGGAACCGACCCATGAGTGTTCATGTTGACCCACCACAACTAGAAGTGATGTGCCCACCACACCGCACACGCAATCGGCCACTAAGAAAATAAGCATATACAATAGTACAACGGTATCTAGCTCACGATATGTCTCCATATTTTGTTGATGACACTGACGGACTTTGCATTTGATGCGTGCTTCATATTTTGTTGACGACACTTACGGTCATTATATTTGAAGCGAAAGCACGATATGGTCACTGGACTTCAGAATAAGCTCATCACAGTCACCACATACATTTTGTCGTGCTAACCAACATGTGGTTGGATGATTAGAGGACAGTGGTTTCTCGAGCCCACCAAGGTTGAAGTCCCGGTGCTCGCATTTATCTTGTGTTAATTTCAGTATTTTCCGGCAATGTACGTTCAGTGGGAGGAGACGTTCCACTCGACTACGAGGCACCTATGGTGACTTCATAAAATCTCAAGATCATATATGCTAGCCCACTCTCTCGAAGGTGCAGCGGCGGACCAGCGGTGGGGAGTGGTTTCGGGGAGGGTGGGCCGGCCGCGGGCGGCAGGGGCGGGCGGTTCGGCCGGTGGTGGCTGGCGGCTCGGGGGAAGGGGGGATGGAGTTTGATGATAAACAGGAGGCCCTTGATTTCGTATCCAACGGCTGGAAAATCTAATGACCAGAGATGAAAAAGTCAGTCGACTGACGTGTAGCCTCACCCCGCACGTGCACATGCACGCACGCAAGACATGCACGCATGTAGGCGTGCAACATTGACACGTACACATAACGTACACACGCACGCATGCTGGCGTGCAACACTGACGCATACACATGTACTCACGAACACACGCATGTACGCACCCATGCATGCAACACTGAAACACACCCTTGCACGTACATACTCATGCATGCAACACTGAAATGCACCCTTGCACGCACGCAACACTCGCACGCCTGCATGCACACAGCACATGATGCAAGACACACACTTAACTACATGAAAAATATGACGTCACACTCAATGAACAATCATCGGTTTATGAAATGCCCGCTTCTGACCGCCCTGGCCCACCAAAGGTTCCTCTACTATGCACTGCCTGCGTTGGGTCACTGGCATGTAGGCCATGCACCCAAAGATCCCACACGTCAGTGGAAGAACGGTGCGGTGTCCAAGGTCAGAGTCGAGGGCGCCACTCGCGGCATGCCCGGCTGAACACGCCTCCGTGCTGCATTCAAACGCCTCCATGAAACCCGCTCGTGTGGAAGCCGAGAAACCCACTCTGGACACACGTCCGTTCATGACCGGACCGGTGTTAAACGCAACGCCGGCCGAGCTCCTCCCGTCCGCCGTCTATTTAATCTCCTATTTAAACAAGGCCAAACGTCGGCCAAGAATCGCACACCTCTGCCATTCCCCTATCTCCTCCACCATTTTGTCCACTCTTACAATGGCTTACGATGAGTAGTTATTCCGCATCCAAGCCGGCTGGGTAGCCCGCCGAATACGAGCTATGCAGCTCACTGATCCACCTCCCTCCCCTTGCCCTACGGAGCTAGTTGCCGCCCCAAGCCAGCGCGTGGTTCAACAACTCGCCGCTCCAGGCCAGCTCGACGAGGAGCGGCGCACGGGCGTCGTTGCTGCCGTCCACGCTGCTGCCTCGTACCGCGTCTCCCGTTTCTGTGGCCGAGACTCCCATGCCGGCGGCTGCACCATGCAAGCAGCGATAGAAGCCGGGTGCACGGAGAGCGACGAGTCGGTGGCCAGCGCCTTCGCGTCCGCTGCCATCATCGAGGAGAAGTAGAACACGGGAGGCCGCCGCCGCTTGGGTCCCATGAAGGCCACCGTGGAGGCGACGCCGGCGTACACAGCAGGTGTCTTGCCGGATCCTTTTGTTGCGAGGACCTTCGTCGACCCCGCATGGGCTCCATGGAAGAGGTCAATGTTAGGATGAACTCGAGCCGGTGCCGGCCATGGCGAAGTAGTGGCCGGTGATGAACTCGAACCGGTGCCGACCACCATCATCTTCGGCACTAGCCAATGATATCAGTTGGGCAGTGGGGAAGCGAGCCATCCTTTGCGCTGAAGCATATACCTCCGGGGCTCCCGGCAGTCCGGTGATCGTGCTGCCGGACATGAGGAACACAAATCGATCGGCGAGCGACCATTTAGGCCATGTATTATATACCTGTGCTGTCCAGAACTAGCACCGCATAGTTCATTTGAATGTAATGAAATCCGTCATGTTTGTGTGAAAATCCGGTATTTTATATGATTCCCGTCGTTGTTTATATGAAATACTCCGGTGGTTGCGTGAATGAGTATCAGTTTGTCTACGTGTTTGCGTGAATTTCATCTGGTTGGTTGAGTTGCTGTCATAATGTGTGCGGCTACGGTTGGATGGCGTAATTTGTGGGTCGCCAGTCGGTCTGCGGGCGGCTCGGGCGGCGTTGTGGGACAAAAAAACACAGCTCATGCGAGCTCGTCTCCAACATGCGCGCTGGAGGATGCATGACAGCATGAGCACCCGAGCCGTTCCTCGTTCATCGGTGGCAAAGGCACCGGTGGACAAAAGGGTCGCCAATATTTTGGCTACCCCGGGCAAGATCCAAACAGCCCCTCCCAATAGATTCAAATCCCTCGTTTGCCGGGGAATTTTGCCATGTGTTATTTTCATGGACTAGCAAGATGCCCGTGCATTGCATGGAACATCAAGATGCATTTTTTTACAAACCCCCGCATGCATGCAAGGGATAATTAATGTCCTCCTTTGCTAGTACCATGAGGCAAACACCATTAATATTGCATCGATTAGTGTTAGTGGCCTTGTATATCTGCAAATTTTAATTTTGATAGTGGACCCTTGTATATAAAAATGGAGGGAGAAATATGAGAGATAAGGTGAGGAGGAGTGGGGCGTGGTGCCGTGGTGGTGACTGGTGGTCGGACTGGGCGGAGGCATGGGGATGGATGGCGCATTATGTCTAGGTTTGTATCTCTCTCTCACACACACCCACGTAGGTGGGGGACGTGCACGAAGAGAAGAGGTGCACGCATGGCGCACGTACTCCCGTCTCTTTCCCAACCACACCCGCGTGGGTACACGTTGGAGCTCATTTCTGTACGAAAAAGGCAGCCCACGTGGTAATTTGGCACGTGTACTGGTTGTCCACTTGGTGGAGGGAGGATCGTCTACCACAGGTGAACAAACAAATTGCGACTTGACGCATTATGTTAAATTAAAAAAAGAGGCAACCCATGTGGGGCCTACCTTAGAGGCAAGGCTCTATACACTGGAGTACTTTTGATGTGTCCCGTCAACTCGTAGAACAAGGAGAAGCTTGCTTAGTACGCTGTCTCCCCCGCCCACGGGCGCAGTGGCTCGTAGGATGAGGTGAAGCTGGAGTACTAGTGTACGCCTTTACGCCGCTCCCTCGCCCATGTGCGCGGTGGCTCGCAGCACGAGGAGAAAATTTTACTACTCCCTCCGTTTACTCCTCGTCCCTACTACGTACTTTGGTTAGTACTCCCTCTATTTACTTATAAAAGGCCACTATAAAAAATACATTTTGCATCTACACAAGGCCACAAATAGTAATTGAGAAAAAAGTTACTACTCCCTCCTTTCTAGATTATGGCTCAATTTCAAAATCTCTCCAACCAAGGTAGACGGTGAGTGGTCGAATTAATTTTGTAGTTTGCACAGTACGCTCGTTTTTCTCAAGAAGTTATGTTTACCGAGGCATTAATTAGAACGAATGCATGAATGACCACTAAATTTCCATGAACTTGTACATGCATTGGTTAGTGTCCTCTTGACACTGCTTGCGTCGGGTGATCTAACGCACCTCGAAATCGAACATGTAATGGTACTACTACTAGTATAGTACTAGAATTGAGACTTATCAAACGGAAAAACGAATGTTTTTTAGATGAGACCTATAAACCCTAGTGGGTACGTACCCCATAAAAACAGATTTTTCCAAAACAAGTCGCTCCCTTTCATGAATTCTGTATTATACTCCTCCATCGACGCTCCCTTTCATGAATTATGTACTTCCTGTCGCTGACATGTGGGACATATAGCAACCGGGTCGACGTGTCAAGCACCAAATAACAGTGCAGAACAGCAGGGGGGACGCACCCCACTCGTACCGGCCCAGTGTTAGTAATGAGCAAAGAGACGTCAAATCACAATGCCGCACCTTCCCAGACGGACGAAGCAACCATTATTTCACACTTTGGTTCGACATCATCTCAAACCACGTACTAGTATTACTTCTGCCTCAAGAGGGACACACGCATCGCCTTGGTACATCATGACACGTGGACCGCATGATAGGCCATGCTCCCCCGCCGATCGCTGGGTAAAATCACCTCATTTTTACTATACTTCCTCCGGATCGGTTTACTACATGGCATGCACGTCGTTCTAGGTTGAGAATTTAACTGGCTATATATATATGTGATGAGCAGTATGCTAGCCTTTTAAAAAATGTATACTTTTGTACAATAGTACTCCACTATCGATGGATTGCGCCATGGAGCAAAAATTGAAATTTTAAAAAAAGGTGGTACATATAGAGAGCGCTCGTCACCAAATTATGCATATAGTACTATTAAAAAAGCTAGTACGTGCTTAATTGGGGTGCTAAATTCTATTAAAGAAATACTAGTACTAGTATGTACATACTGAAGAGTTAAAGTAACAAGAAGAAACATAACATAGTTCTGCTGGGGGCTCAACACAACACACCCCTCAAATTAAACTAAGCACACCTGAAATTAAACTATGCAACTAATCCGGTAGACACTGCATTAGAAGTTTAGAACCGCCATGATCAACGACACTGCCACCTTAATTACTCGGAGTCCTCGTCCACGTCCTCAACTTCGTCCTTGTCCCTCTTCCTCTTGGCCGATACTTCTTTGCTTGAACCGCCAACTTGGTTGTTGCTCTTCATCCAACCCTTGTAGATATTGAAACAAAGGTAGCCATCCATTGCAGCGTAGTGGATGTGGTCTATATCTAGTACATTCCGCTACCATTCATGACAATGAAACGTGTAATGAGGTTTCTCCAGTTTGCGGTATGAAGAATGAACCATGGCTCCTGCCAGGGTCAGCATTGAGGGCTGATGAGAGGGCACCAGCTGATTCTTCTGGAGGTCGAAGGGGTTGCCTACAACGAGGCCTATCCGACGCGGGACTTCTTTGTCGTTCTTAAAGTCTAC
The DNA here is from genome assembly GCF_018294505.1 of Triticum aestivum. Lineage (NCBI taxonomy): Eukaryota > Viridiplantae > Streptophyta > Magnoliopsida > Poales > Poaceae > Triticum > Triticum aestivum. The sequence continues at coordinate 546,883,931 of NC_057801.1, forward strand.
AGCAACGAATTTGACTATTTTGTCCTCGAGGAAGTTCTTGAAATCCTGGCACTCAACATCGGCATGGCATATGTGGTAGACCAAGCAAACGTTATGTACGCAAACCTGGATCACGGCGGGCTTCTTCCTCTCTTCGTCCTTTAGATCCTTCTCTCGTCCCATAATTGTGGTGTACTCAACATCTAGCCCAGCGACCCACTCATCGTGTGAGTTTTCGAACATGCGTCTGAAGCAAGAAAGGCATCCTTTCGCCATCGCGGAAGTACGGGTGTAGATGATGTCGAACTCATCGCCGGTGATGGTTCTAACCTTGTACTCACCGCCGATTGGGGAGATTTGGGACGCCATGGATTTGGGAGGAGGGTTAGGATTAGTGGAACTGCCGTAATGTGAATGGACGGGACGACTAGGAGCGAACCGCCGTGGTATTAAAGGACGTGCGGGAAAGAGTAGGAGCGAACTGCCAGCATGCGAACGGCAGGGTAGTGGCTTTCCATTCTCTCATGATACGGGCTTTCGAGAGCCCTTGGATCTGAGATCGAACGGTTGCATGGCGTGATTCTAGACCTATGGGTGAATATCCTATCCTGGAGGGTTATTCTTAAAATTTTCAGCAACTTAGCATGCGACCGTTTGATCTCAGATCCAAGGGCTGCCAGCAGCCCGTATCATGGTCGCGCCTACCACGACCGTCGCGTTGCTCGCGTGGTCGCGCCCTTGGAGATTTAACATGGTGCGTTAGGCTATCTGATGTTGGCATGTCATACATAGTCATCACTTAGTCACTCATACTACAACAAGGTTGGCTATTAAGTGTATTTTTTTACTCCTCTCTATCTCTTTCTTCGTACTCCCTCCGTCCCATACTATAAGAAGGTTTTTGACACTACCTAGTGTAGTGTCGAAAACGTTCTTATATAATGGGACACAGGGAGTACTAGTATTTATTGCATTTGCCAAGGAGTGACCTCTTCCAATGAAATGGTGTTGCTAAGTTTGCTTCATTTAATTAGCTATAGACTCAAAATTGTCTTTTCACCTGGGTACACGCGCTTAGCACCATTTCTTTCTTGGTCACCAAACTAGTCTCTCTCTTCTTGATTAACTTGCCACATCAGACTTTATGCCTATGTGGCAAGCTTAAGCACCTGTAGGAGCAAGTAAGTACAATAGTGCGCTTTACTTGGCATTTTTGCATATGTGGAGGAAAGAGAGGCAAGGAAAAAGTGAAGAAGTGGGCTCTCATGCAAGAGCCAGCCTCTACTACTACACGGTGGGGCATTGGGAGAGGCACGTGTATGGAGGTGGTCAGGAATCAGGAGACTCACGCCGGTCGTAGCGCCGCAGTTAAAATGATAATGGCAAGTCAAATCACGGGGCCCCACCTGTCCAGCAGTAACTCCCTGTCAAATCACACAACCCTACGTTTGCAGCAGCCTACTCCCTCGTCTTCTCGCGTCTCTGTCGAACCGACTAGGCGGCACTGTCCCGCCGCCTACCAGGCAGGAAAAGCCCCGCCCTCGACTTTTAAATACAACTACTCCCTCCGTCGGATGCGTTTGGTTGAAGGTATCGTATGAATGGATTGGTACCATTCAATTTTTTTGGGATTGAACCATTCAGTTCATGTGTTTGGCTGAATATAAGAGATGAGCTAATTATTTCATACAGGACCACCAGTCATGCTCACATAGTCATGCATGCAAAGGGTGGCCATTTGATTCGACCGATTTGGTTGGGTGGAATGGTTTAGCATCTTCAAGGCATATTCTCTTTTTTTGACTCGAACCATTCATGTGGATTTTCTGAACGATCCCAACCCATTCATGACCACCCTTGCAACCAAATGCATGTCATCTTACGAAAACCAAATAATCCCACAATACTAATGCGTGGTGCATTAACTTCTACCTCGTTTCTTGTTTCTTCACATATCAACCAATAAGAATCCAATGATATACTTTTTGTGACATAGTAACTCATATTTAGTTAGTCAAATGGATGACCTAGAACTACGTGCAGGCCCTATAAACCGAGATGCCTACAAATAAAAAACCGAGACGGAGAGGGTAGTTCAGCACGTATCTTTTTAGATCAATATAGTCGGGATTCACCAAGGAGCAAAACCAAGTGGTAGGCTGCTCCTGTCGTGTTGGCGTAGCAACTCAAGCAGGATCAGTCTGCACACGAAATGGCGACACACTTAACAGGACCCCTTTGGCAGACATGTGGCTCATCCACCATCTTTTTCCACATGCGATGCACCAAATTACAGTTTGGAGCAGCGGTTGGAATTGGAGGCACCCCGGTCGTAGCGCCGCAGTAGTAGAAAATGAGCGATGAGGGGTCAAATCACAAAGCCCCACCTTTCCCGCATTAAGCTGGACGGACGAAGCAACCATCATTTCACTCTAGTGCGCAAGAGCATAAAGAAAAGAGAAAACAATGATGCGTGCGGCAGCTACCTAGGGCACCCTAGGGTAGGGGTCTCCACTACAGATCCTTTTTTTAAGCGTCTCCAGTACAAATCGGCTTCTCCCTCATCCTTTTGAAGAAAACCAATGATGAGTGCGGCGGTAGGGTTTGTAGGAGTACTATGGCGTGCGGGGCCACGTCGTAGTAAACGGGTTCGAGTCGACGCCTTAAATATGTGTGGGCCGCTTGGTTTTACGGGAACGAGGCAACATTTTGGGTTCGGGGACCAGTGGAGATATAGCACGTACAAAAAATTGTGGACGTAGGTTCGACCGAAAGGCAATGATGCATGGGCCCTGCATTTTGATATACCCGGGGCCGTGTGAAATTTGCTACTCTACTCAAAACTAGTAAGGTACACATGTATTGAACGCATGAGATTTCAAAACCAAATTATGAATAAATACACACTATAGCATGTAAAGCTTTGAGTCATATATGCATGATGTAGATGTTCGTTTAGTTCTTATAGTTCATCTCTTTCAAAATCAATTAGTTTTATAAAAATGTTAAGATTCATGGGGTTGTGCATTGTAAATCATAAAGTAAAAAACAAATAATGGCAATTCATTTAGAAAAAAATAATCAATTATGATACAGAAGATTCTAGAACAAAGGAGAAGTGCTTGTGTTTTGAGGTTTGTGCGTTATGCTTAAGTTCAACCATGGAGTCTTCTAAATTGTACATGTGGCAGATCTGGTGGAATGTTGATGATATCCAACGGACAGTAGTGCTCGGATTTGCCCATCTCTGCACTGTCGGGTTAGCTTCATCCAGCGACCATCTTTCGAAGTTATTGGCACACTATATAGTTCTTGTGCCATAGTTGCATGTTTTGGAAAAAAGCTACTAGTGGGTTGTACTATCTATTTAGGAATAGAAGATGCATACGTGGAAGTTGTAGGGAAAGAGATGACATGGAGCATCTCAATTCCTATGAGTAGGGATTGGAAAAGAGATGTCATTTGGTTCACATCATAGGAACTTTTCTATTGAATCTAGAGATGACATGTATCTCAATTCCTATGAGGAGGGATTAGTAAAGAGATGTAATTTGGTTCATATCATAGGAACTTTTCTATTGAATATACGCTAATGTTTATTTTCCTTTGAAATTAAGGGAGTATAGGAATCCATTCATATGAACCAAGTGGCTCTAAAGCTATAGAAATGATATCATGTTTATTTCCTTTGAAATGTGGAGTATATGAATCTATTCCTATGAACCAATTGGCTCTAAAGGAAAAAAATCCTATAAAAATCATATCATATAGAGTTCCTATGATATTCCTCGACACTAAAGGATGGTTGAAATTGCTGCGGGTGATACGATGGTCTTTCTTTGTAGACTCCTCACCCATCTTTATAGTTACCTATCGAAGATGAATTAAATGATATATACAGGGTATTCTACATGTGCAATTTGGTACACGAAAACTCGGTAAAAGTTTGCGAGGTTCTAATTTTCAATAAAGCTATATGCACTGCATTTTGGAACGGAGGGAGCATACGACAGTTGCTAACACTCACGTGGAAGATTTGTGTGTAGGAGGAGTGGTTGTTCTGTTAAATGACATGGCAAAACTGACACTATCGGATGCCGATCTAACGGTTCTTACGACGTTTGTCAGGAAAGGGCTTCTGGCGAATGTTTGTCGGATAATGATTTACGGACACATGCATTGCATTGATACGTGCTCCCCTCTCTCTCACGCACCCTCACCCTCACGAGTCACGACTCTCTCGAGTCCTCTCGCAGACTCGCACGTCGCACCCATCCTCTATCTGCAGGTGGACATCACGCACATATGTGCTCTTCACACCCTACGCTCAGAACTTCTAAAAAACAAAAGACGGCGCACACATTTTATTTTAGCTCACACGTCACACACTTATACTATTACTCTTGCGGCGAACGTTCTTTGGGCATAGTATATATTGTACACTCACAAAGAGAAGCGGTGCACGCACAGACTAGTTCTCTCACACCCACTCGCGGGTACACGTAGGAGCGCATTTTTTGAAGCCGGTACAACAAAATCACTCCACTATATATAAAAGCAGGAGCCTTAGCGCTTGCTTTACTAGGGTTCCTCTCGTTCACTCTTTCATGCTCTCCAGATCTAAGCAAGACATAGGTGGCCACACTCTCTCTCTCTCAGCTCACGGCTGGTCACAAATCCGGCCGGACAACCTCGACCGGGGCAGGGGGTGTAGGTGCATAGTTCACGTTGTCGTCGGCAGCGAGGGAGGAGACCAACGGCTGCCCGCGCGTCCCGATGGGCGGCCGTGCCGTTCTCTCTAAGAGAGCGCCGGCTCGGGAGGGCCTCCGACCCCTTCTTCCTCCCTGCGGTATTGTGGCCAAGATGCGGCCTCCCGACACCGTCTTTACCACATGCCGACGACCCTCAGATATATATTCCTTCGAAACCTGCCTTGCTCTACTGCCCCAGCTCTTCCCCCTTTGTGTGGATCCTTTTCTACTTCTGGCCACTGTTACAAAGCCACCTAGACTTCTACTATTATTAGAAGTAAAGCTAGTTCATACAGTGAACTCAAAGCGTTGGTTCAAACAGGGAAGAAAGTGGGAAAGCTGTAGCATGAATCTAGGACTTGGTTCTAAGAGGAAACGGGGGAAAGTAGTAATATGTGTCACTGTTTAAATAACCGTATTTCGTATTTGCGCAAACAGGGATGTCTGTCTCCATATCGTTTCGGGATGTCTGTCTCCATATCATTTCTATCCGCGCAATCAAAAGCACACACCTCAGTTTTAGTACAACTGCGCAAAATTAGATGGCTATCCCTCGTTGCCGTCGTCTAACCTCCCGTCTTCAAGGTATCCCTACATTGGTAGTAACTAAGATAGAATGACCAACGCAATCTAAAAGAAGCTGATTCGTACGTTTTACTTCCTGATTGCAGTGCAGGGACGAGCGAAAACAACTGCATCCTAGTCCGGAATGCACTTTCTACCACTTCATCCATGGACCGAGGACTAGCTGGCACGGCTGCACGGTGGTTTTTTGGACAGGTGCGCGGACAAGAGGCATTGTGGTCTGCTTATTTCTGCAAATAGCGGTGCTTAAATTTAGTGGAATGCACAAGCATTTCAGCTGGTCAGTACACTGCATGGTTCAGTTCAGCATTCCAGCTGAGACCACAATTATAATTGGTTATTCTGGAATGAGAGAACCTAACCCTGGATGGTGGCAACAAGAAAAAACCAGAGTGAACTCCAGGAAATTTAAGCCTGCCGGGAGGCCCTTTGCTCAGAGAAGCCTTGCTTGTTTTTCCTGATTTGTAAACCTTCTCACAACTTTGTCTTTTGCTGTGAACTAGTATATGTTTGTTATGTTCTATGAATCATTGAGATGTATAAAATTGCTTAACTTCTTTTCAAGATTTTTATGAAGACGAGTTTAATTGTGAGTGTTCCACATGAGCGCTGGACTAGCGTGTGAACGTTTGGAATTTATTACATTGTGGCCTCAATTAACTGCATGAACCACTGTAACAAGATACATAGTAGTTGCTTATATGTCAGACAACAGATTGTTGATTGTTAGCTGGTCGATAGCATAGTGTTGAAGCGAGCTGAGCCAATGTGCCGTGTTTTGCACAACTGCTTACAAGTGGGGTAGCACCAACAGTGTTTACAAGTACTTATGTATACGTCGGCGCACGGTTCTCGAAGGAATGCTCTATTTCATCAAAACACACACTGCTTGTATGATAAACCGTGACAACTTATGTCTTACCATGCCATATTCATGAAAAAACTAGTGAGGACACATCTGTTTCGGCAACAATTACGATGGTTCTCACATGATTCACGGGCACATAAAAGTAGTAGCAGTTCCCATAGACAGATTCAAACCGAGCACTAGCCCCAGAGGGGTTGATAAAGGCAAGGTTCGGATAATTAGACACAATCCAAACTACTATTAAACACTAGCTGGGGAAACTATTTCATGCCTCGATCTAATTTGCACTGGACACAAGACGGACCTTGCCATGAACATCATCGAGGACGTCCCGCAGCAGCTCAATCCTGTGAACCTTCATGAAGACAACCTTGTGGCCTTGTCATTGATAAACTTGTTTGTGGAGGCATGCCACGTCATCTTCCTATGTAAGCTTGACATGAACAGTATGCCTCGCAAACGAAGGAGTAGATTTGAAATTCTTGTGCTTCAGTACACCCTGGACAACACGCCTGACAAAAGTGAGGCTGGAATACAACTCTTCACTGGTATAACCGCAAATGGCTTCCAGGATCCAACAACCTAAGAACTCTGTTTTCCCCATGCGTATATTCAGGTCGTCCGCCTCATAGCGAGTGACATGCACAACCACACAATCCTTGTCTGCATCAAGGCTCTAATTGAAACATAAACAAATTCTGAATTACTTTTCAATATAAGAACCACAAGTTATTTAAACCACTATGTATCGCATGGCATCGAAGCTAATAAAATTATGCATTATTAATCACCACATACTTCCTTTTCTAAAAAAAATCACCACATACTTAGATGAAAAACCACAATCGAGATCGGCAAAGAAAGAAATCACCTTGGGCAGCTCAGCGGGGAGGGGGGGACACATCCTCGAAGGGGGGAAACTGCTCCTGTAGTGCCACGGGGGCTGTAACCTCAAACGAGGCGTTGACCATCTCAGTAGTGGCCGTGAGCGTATCTGGGGTTGGCTCAGTGATTGCCTCCATCTTCTTGGAGCTCTCTGTCTCGTGGGGATTAGCCTCCCGCATCTGCTCCAATATCGGCAGATCTTTGCCTGGTTCTCCTTGGTCCATCATGAAACTGACGAATACTAGGAGACCACTGAAAGGAAAACACAATCGCAATGACAATGAAACAAAAAAGAGAGTGAGGATCGGTTACTTCTTTGCAAAAGTTCTTTTTTTTCTCTGAACGAAGATATACCAACATCACAGATCCGCTTACCTTCCCTTGATTGGGAGAGAAGAACAGTGGCAGATGCCAGTGTTGCCTTTCTTGAAGACGGTGAGGGAGAAGGGGATTTAGCGAGGATTGAAATGATGGTTGCTTCATCCGTCAAACTTAGACTGCGGGGAGGTGGGGTTTTGTGATACGACGGCTCGTTACTGCCGCGCTACGACCGGGGTGACTCTCCGCCTGCATACTGCCTGCTAATTTGGTGGATGGCATTTGGGCCCGCGTGCTGCATGGCCCGCATGTCGGTGAACACAAGTATAACGACATTCAGTAGAGGGAGACATTTCAATGACCTAGGAGGAGCCAGAAGCGGTAGAGTGTCTCCACTGTACTAGTAGTAATTGTTTTTCTGGGTAGCTGTAGAGTGTCTCCACTTTACTAGTAGTAATTGTTTCTCTGGGCCCAAGACAAAACAGCCAATCCACACTAGTAAATAGTGAAATCAATTCAAAAGGCGCTACCCACACCCAGCACACCGCCCCCCTCCCCCACAAAAAAAACCTAGGTGCTCTTCTTCCTCCTCGCTCCCACCCACCTCAAGTCAGCTCGCTCCACTCGTACCCCCAAATTCCTCACCTCACTCCTACAGAAAACCCCAGCTCCCCTTCTTACTCACTCCTACAGAAAAACCCCAGCTCCCCTTCTTCTTTGCTCGCACTACAACTAGGCTCTTCATTCGTTACTCTGCTCAAATTCGTGAGCGCGACGCAACGCCCTCGAGGAAAATGGAGTTGGCTGACCCCAGCGCCAAGAAGATGAGGCTCCCACCAGCGACGACGCCTGTTGTAGATCCCGCACCCGGCAGCATGGGGAGAAGCGGCGACCCTGCCCCCACCGGATCCCAGGAACCCGTAGAATCTCGGGTGGACCGCATCAGCGATCTCCCGGACGCCATCCTTGGGGAGATCATCTCGCTTCTCCCCACCAAGGATTGCTGCCGCACCCAAGTCCTCTTAATTCGGTGGCGCCCTCTATGGCGCGCCATGCCCCTTAATCTCGACTGTCGTCAGCTATCTCTCTTCAATGATTTTGGAATCCCCAAAGCCATCATCTCCTCCCCCCAGGGCTCCACTCAAAGCCCCTGCATCCCATCATGCTACCTGAGCAAGCATACCATGCCCTGCACGGTGGACGCATGGCTGAAATCCCCTGAATTCACAGAACTACACCTGCTTGAGTTCTACTATTCCCCTAGAAATCACATACCACATACAGAACGCCATGAACTTGTGCCCTCAGCACCGATGTCCATCTCGCGGTTTTCCTCCTCTCTCCACACCGCCACCTTTGCGTTGTGCTACCTTCCAGACAATCTGGTACTAAACCTTCGACTCCTATTTCTCAGGAAACTTTCACTTGTGCGGGTTCGTATATCGGAGGCCTCATTGCACAACATCATACACTCCAGTTGCCCTGCACTGGAGTGCTTGGTGCTTGTTTTCACAGTTAGAATCGGTTGTCTCCAAATAAAGTCGCCTAACCTTGTAAGAATTGGAATTTCTTTTGACGGAAGGCAGCTCATCATCCAAGATGCTCCTTCACTTCAAAGGTTGATCCTTGATTCTAGTTATTCGCCGTTGCAAATAACCGTCCTCTCTGCGCCTAAACTGGAGACCTTGGGTGTAATACATGATCTCTGTGCTCATTTCAATATGGTGTTTGGCTCCACAGTTCTTCAGGTACTTTATATTATCATCTACACTTGTAACCATATGCTGCATTTTAAATTTCTGCGCATAATTTATATATCATCTTGGAGTACACATTTTGTACTAATATTATGTTCTATGCTCAATGAAGAGTTTCTCCATGGATGGCCTATCAATGGTGCTGGATTCTGTCAAGATCTTATATATCCAAATGAATAGTTTTGATCTGAACAAGATTATTGGCTTGCTGCAATGCTTTCCATGTTTGGAGAAGTTGTATATAAAGGTGATAATTTCACGCACGTTGGAAGCCCGCATATAGTGTACTAGAATTAACCGTTCAGCTGTTGCTCTTTCGACACTCTTCTTTTAGACCTTAACTGTTTTCAATTTTCATGTCTATTTAGGCAACATGACGGGGTAAGAAAGTTATAACCAACCGGTGGATTCGTAAGCATCGGGATTTTCTCACTTCTCATGAGATTCGATTGAAGACAATAACGCTAGAACGATATGTAGCCAACCATGCAAACACAAGATTTGTCACATTCTTCCTACTGAATGCGAGGTTACTATTGTCCATCAGGCTTAAGTTTATCAACATCATGGTTTTGACGGATGGGTATGTCGAAGAGCAAAAAAAGGAGTTTCAGGTGGGCAAAAGAGCTTCTGAACGTGTCGGGCTTCTATTTACAACATATTGTGGTTATAATCCAGTAAATTTTACGATCCAGGATGTTCATTCTATGGACCTGACCGATCCATTTGACTGTGACTGCTGAAAACAGTGCTGGAGTTAGATGTTGTTGCCCTTTTCAATCTGGGTTTTTTTGTAAACCTGATGAACAATCAACCCTCGTGCTTTTGTACAGTTTGTAAGCTGGAGTTAGATGTTCCCGCCCTTTTCAACTCGGCTGTGACTATCATATTTTCTTTGAAACAAGGCAAATGGCTTGCCATTCATTTAATTTAGAGTGAAATATTGTAACAAATCACAACCAAGGGAAATAACATCACTCACGCCGGCTGCTTGAGCTCACTGTGCATTACAGAAGCCAAGTGACTAGCCCCACCACCCCCACCAGTCAACCCTCGTACGCCCCTCCGCCTGCGACTGGACCGATGCATCTTCAATGGCTCCTGTTCATTCCGTCCGAGGCCTCACCGTCGTCCTCCGCCTTGCGGCCTTGGTTCGCTCGCCGTGCGCGGTGCGCCGCCCTCTTGCGCTGTCAACGTCGTCAACAACCGAGAGGAACAAGGAGATGACTGTACGTGGAGAGGATGACAGTAGGGACCCACCAGCGTCATGGCAGTACGCAAGCAAGTGCCTCTATAGTACAAGCCCAAAAATATGGTTCATCCTAATGGTTGGACATCTGGGGCTCACACCATCGTCAACGTAGTCAATAAACGAGAGAATTACACTACGAGCGGCTGACACCAGGGACCCAACAAGTCACGCAGTTTTTTTATTGAGGACCAAGCAGTTTTTTAGACAATGAGGAACAAGTAGTTGTTATTTATACTAGTTTTAGCGACGGATCAGGGTAACAACGGGGCTGTGCGGGGGCTGTGGCCCGTCTAGCCAGGTTTTTATTTATGTTTACCACATCATGAGCCTAGTTGTGTTTTTTTCTTGCTAAAAATGGCTAGCCCAGTTCTATTTTTAAAGAAATACCCAAACAAGGCCTACCTGCTTTATCGGCCCTGCTGGGCTGCAAATGTTTCAAGAAAAGGAGAGTTTCATTCGGTTTGCCTAGAAATAGCCTGTACATTTTTAAAATACATCAAACCGGGAATTAGTTTCATTTTTTTCATTACAAGATCTTAAATTCCATTGATTTGTATGCGTGGACAATTATTTTGATTTTATATTTATATAAATTATTTTTCAAAATAGTTTGAATGTGAATTGATATTTTTGGATTAAAAACAGTTGACCGCACCGAAATATGCAAAATTTCGTATACTTTTTAACCGTGGGCACAATATGGGGTGTAATGCTAACAAAAACAAGATGGGCTCCAAAAAAAATCTTAAGAATTAGCAAATGGGCTGTACATTATTAGAAATAATGGCAGATGGGTTGTATGTTGTTTTCCACATATTTGAGGCTGACTTGTGTGCCTACTACAGGTTGACGCGTATGCTTTCATAAAAAAACGGTTGACACACACACAACGCCCTGTCAACTTAGTCAACACACGAGAGCAGTGACTGTTGGATATCCATCCAATGGCTGTCGTGCTTCTTCAATCTGTGCTCTTCATGCTCCAGCCGCTCAAACAAGCGCCGGCGGGACTGCCTGCTCCCTCCTCCTGCGGCCGGCTATGCTGCCGCGCGGGCCTCACGGCCCCACCATACTCCCATCGCTGGCCTAGCCATCCCTCTACTCACCCACTCCGAAAAAATGTTCCCCCTCCTGTCAGCTTGGACCCACCGGAAGTGCCTCCTTATTACGCACAAAAAATGAATACTCCCCCGGCTAGCTGGGACCCACCTTGGTGGGAGGCTGTCTTGTGGGCCTACGAAGTTGACGGGGCCGAAGGGCTTTGTCAACTTAGTCAATATGAACGATTCTAGCTCCAGTGACCGTACGATGTCCATCCAACGGCCATAGTGCTTCTTCAACCTCTGGTCTTCTTGCTCCAGCCGCCCAAAGCAGCGCCGGTCGTGCCGCATGCTCCTGCCTCCCATGGCCGGCTGTGCTGCCGCGGAGGCCTCACCGCCCCTACTATTCCCATTGCTGGCCAGGCCCTGCGGCGATGGCAGCCTCACACCGCAGCCGAACCAGTGAACCCTTGTACTCCTCTCCGCGTGGGCTTCCACTGTCGTGTCTTCCCCGGCTCCGCGTCGTCCCCTTCCTAGGCCTCGTCGTCGTCCACCGCCGTGGTGCTCTCCGCGCAGCGTGGTCAAGGAACGGCTTCCATCGGAAGAGTACTGTACGTGGAGAGGCTGACAGCTGGGTCCACGGCCACAACCCAGTTTTTTTGTGATTTGCCAATTAAGTCGCTTTGTCAGGCCTGTTGGGCTGCAAATCTTTCAAGATGAGGAGAGCTTTTCATTCGGCTGGCCGAGAAAATGGCCCATCAGTAATGAGAAATGGGTTGTACATTTTTAAAACACATCAAACCGGCAATTAGTTTCTTTTTCATTTCAAGATTTTAAATTACATTAATTTTTATGCGTGGAGAATTTGTTGGATTTTATATTGATATACATTTATTTTTAAAATCAGTTTGAATGTGAGTCGAAATTTCGGGATTAAAAACAGTTCAGACTGCACCGAAATATGCAAAATTTCGTATTATTTTTTAACCGTGGCCACAATATGGGCTGTAATGCTAACAAAAAGAATATGGGCTCCAAAAAAACCTTAAGAATTAGCAAATGGGCTGTAAATTATTAGAAATAATGGCAGATGGGATGTATGCTGTTTTCCACAGATTTGAGGCTTTCCTAAAAAAAGGTTGACGCACAAGCAGTGACGGTTGGATGTCCATCCGACTGCCGTCGTGCTTCTTCAATCTCTGCTCTTCCTGCTCCAGCCGCTCAAACAAACGCCGGCAGGACTGCCTGCTCCCTCCTCCCCGCGGCCGGCTGTGCTACCGCGCACGCCTCACCGCCGCACCGTACTCCCATCGTTGGCCTAGCCATCCCTCTACTCACCCACACCTGTTGTTATTCTCTGGCGACGATAGACGAACCAGTAAACCCTCGTTCAGTCGTACTCCCCTCCGTGTGGGAAACAACTACTGAGTCTTCCCTGCCTCCGTGTCATTCCCTTCCTAGGCCTCGCCGTCGTCCACTGCCCTGGTGCTCTCGGCACGGCCTAGTCAACGTGGTCAACGACCGACATGCATCTGAAGTGGACTGTACGTGGAGAGGCCGACAGCTGGGTCCACGGCTGCACGCAAGGAAATGCCTCCTTATTACGCGCAAAATAATGATTCGTCTACCTGACATCAGGGACCCACCGAAATAGCCTTAGTATTTCGCGAAAAAAACGTTACCGCCGCTGACAGCTCGGACCCACCAGCTATATCTTCACACGCAAGGAAGTGCCTCCTTATTACGCACAAAAAAAATGAATACTCCCCCTATTAGCTGGGATCCAGTATAGTGGTAGGCTGACTTGTGGGCCTACTAAGCTGACGGGGACGGAGGGCTTTGTCAACTTAGTCAATATGCACGATTCTAGCTCCAGTGACCGTACGATGTCCATCCAACGGTCGTAGTGCTTCTTCAACCTCTGGTCTTCTTGCTCCAGCAGCCCAAACCAGCGCCGGTCGTGCCTCGTGCGCCTGCCTCCCGTGGCCTCACCGCCCCCTACTACTCCCACCGCTGGCCAGGCCATCCCTCTACTCACCCACACCCCCTTTTATTCTACGGCGACGGCAGCCTCACACCGCAGCGAACCAGTGAACCCTCGTACTCCTCTACGCGTGGGCATCCACTGCCGCGTCTTCCCCGATGCCGCGTCGTCCCCTTCCTAGGCCTCGTCATCATCCACCGCCCTGGTGCTCTCGGCGCGGCGTGGTCAACATGGTCACGGAACGGCTTCCATCGGACGTGGACTGTACGTGGAGCGGCTGACAGCTGGGTCCATGGCCGCAGCAAGGAAGTGCCTCCTTATTACGCGCAAAATAATTATTCCTCCACCTGACAGCGGGGACCCACCGGACAGGCCACCATATTTTGCGAAAAAACGTTTCCCCCCTGACTACTGGGACCCACTAGCTACACCTTCGCACGCAAGGAAGTGCGTCCGGGCAAAAAAAACGATTCGCCCCCCTGACTGCTGGGACCCACCAGCTACAACTTCGCACACAAGGAAGTGCCTGACAGTCGGGACCCACCTGGTCGAAGCGTACGTAGCGTTGTCATTCTGGCCGCGAACATGTACGTACATACTGGTCGATGTAGAGGCGCGCACGTGTCGTAGATGTAGAGGCGCGCATGTGTCATAGTAGAGGCGCGCATGTAGCATGTACACGTACGTATAACGGCGAGGGTGCAAGAAAGAAAATACGGCCACGTATGTACATACGGGCAGGGTCTCAAACGCCTACTCGCACATACGTACATGGCTGGGTCGGAACGGAGAAACAACGTCGTCGTCGTGTTCATGGGGAGCCAACCGGCTGGGTTGGAACGGAATGCGTGGTCGTGTTCATCAGGAGGGCTTGGACGGAACAGGCGATGGAAACGAGGCCTGGCGTACCGCACAATGGAGGAAACGGCCTTGTGTTTGACCGGCCAAGTTCGAAACGGGGTCCTGTTGATCGGGAGGGGCCTGGCGTACCGCAAAACGGAGGATACGGACCTCCTACGGTCGAAACGGGGGTCCTGTTGATTGGGAGGGGTGTGGCGTACCGCAAAACGGACGAAACGGATTTGCGTTGGAGCGCTACGG